>NC_133122.1:101566248-101866248 GCF_033568475.1 Henckelia pumila | reverse complement strand
GAAGAGAAGGCGAGCTGAATACGTGCCCGCGCTGACCATACGCGCGCCCGCGCCGCTGAAGAAAGTTTTGAAGAGTGTTTTTGCGAAAGAGAGGCATGCCCGCCCTGTTCATTAGGGCTCCCGCGCCGTCGTCTGTGATTAAATTAAGAGTCCGAATGTTTATGGAAACTTTGGGGGATTTTCTTGGGTTATTTTGGACGACTCTTATGTCATATAAAAGGGATTTTCTGAGTCATAGAGCCATCTATCAGCCGCCAATACACACAATATTTTTTAGAGCACTTTTGTGAGTTTTTGGGATCAAGACTTGAAGATTTCTTTGAACAAAGACGAAGACTTTTCGACCGGACACGGAAGAAAGACTAAGGCTTTGTTATTTCTTCTTATTTGTTTTCCTTTGATTGTTGAATTATGTTTGAGACATTGAACATGATTTGGTTTTTTATGAATTTGAGCATGAACTAAATTTTTCTAGTCTAGAGGTTGACGTAGCTTGGTTGAGACATATTCATGAATCTTTGATTTTAATAAATTGAATTTCTTTAGATTAATTGTGTTTCTAGAATTGAATGTGTTCTTAATTTACTGGCCATAAATTGATTTGTTATATTTATTTGGAATCGTTGCTCGGGAGAGGGGATTTTGAGTAAGATCAGTAGAAACTACACTGTTAATTGTTTATATAGCTCGGGAGAGTATATAACGTTAATAGAACCTTTAAGGAACATCGTTTTACAAATATCACTGCATCTAGATTTTTAATAGGGATATTGAAATCAAACTATAGTTGATACATTCTATTTGTTGCTTGGGAGAGGGGAATAGAATAATCTAAGTGTTCTTGGTTATTAATTGAAAGAAATTCGTAAAATATATTATTTAGGATTGAATATTATCGAGACCGAGTGAAATCAAAACCTCTAGACTATTTTTCTCTAATTGATGAATTCTCAAAATTTGCGTGTGAGTGAGCTTGATAATTCTTCACTATTTATTTAAGTTTTCAACACATTTCCAAAGTTTGATTTTCTAGATAAAATTAATACTATTTTAATTACAAGTATTGAATATTTTCAAATTACTCCTTGTGGGATCAACACTCTCTCTTTCACTATATTAAAACTTGACACTCGTACGCTTGCGAGTAATTTTCACAAGAAGTTTTTGGCACCGTTGCTTGGAAGTAATTTTTGATTTTGTTTAGTCTTCTTACCAATTAGTCGAAGTTTTAATTTAGAGCTTTTCATTATTTTATTTTATTTAAATACTTTTACATTGTAGTGTTCTTAACTGCAGTTCATGCGAAGAACACAAAGTGCGAATTATTTACTCTTTGATCCAGAGATTGAACGAACCGCAAGCGCGTTGAGAAGAGCTAGGAGAGTAGAACTACTTAACATGGCTGAAGAAAATGTCAATGAATTTCCCTTGGTGCCAATTAGAGATCATTTCAGGCCAACGATCCAGGCTCACTATTTTGGAATCGCTCGAGGGACCATAAATGCCAACAACTTTGAGTTGAAGTCGGCCTTAATCAACATGGTTCAGCAGAACCAATTCAATGAAACTGCCACAGCTGATCCTCACTTACACTTGCGCACCTTTTTATAGATTATTGATACGGTAAAAATAAATGGGGTTTCTGAGGATATAATACGTTTACGCTTGTTTCCTTTTTCTCTCAAGGACAAGGAACGGAGTTGGTTGCAGTCATTGCTGCTAGGAAGCATAACAACTTGGGAGGGCATGGCTGTGAAATTTTTAGAGAAGTTCTTTCCACCATCCAAGGCAACCCAGCTGAAGATTGAGATCAGTACCTTTCAACAGCATGATTCAGAACAGCTATATGAGGCATGGGAAAGGTACAAAGATTTGTTAAGGCGTTGTCCTAATCATAATTTTGCAGATTGGGAAGAAATAGAGTTTTTCTACAATGGGTTGAATACGCCCACAAGGATTTCTGTGGATTCTGCTGCTGGAGGTACTATATTTGCCAAGGAACCCATTCAGGCCTATGATATTGTAGTAACCCGTATCCAGAATTAGCGATTAATGAGTATATTAATCAAGTAATCATGTTTAGATTAAGTAAAACATGATTAAGGAAGTTCCAAATGGGTTAACGGAGTCCAGAAATGGATTCAGGACACTCGAAAATGGTCGGGAAGGTTCCGAGGGTTCGGATGGTTCGGAGACTCCGAACTGGATCGGAGGATCCGAACTCGGATCGGAGGCTCCGAAGATAATGCGTCATTGGTGACATCATTGATGGGAGTTCGGAGGATTCGAAGTCAGGATCGGAGGCTCCGAATAGGAACGGAGGCTCCAAAGTCAGGAACGGGGGATCCGAACCAGTTCGGAGGATCCGAAGTCGAGTTCAAACGGCCCGAACTTTGCCTATAAATAGAGGTCCGAAATTACATTTTCAACTCGCACCTCTCCTTTTCCTCTCTCAATTCCTAGGCCTTCTAACTCAGATCTAGGGAGTTCTAGGCATCCTATTGGGAATCCGGAAGTGGCATAGCGATCCAGGCGTCAAGGCGGAGCTGTGGCCTAGTTTTGAGGCAATTGTCATCAGCGGGCTGACTACGGACGCAGGTATAGCTATGGTCTCCTGAAATTATTTAGGAGTATGCAATAGCTTAATTAAGGCCTTTAGAGCTTAATTATTGATGCATGGGTATTTGCATTGTAGATTTGATATAGGCTTGGAACCTAGAGCGGGACTGCTAGAAACTGCCTGTAGTAAGGTACACAAATACAGACTGAGATTGCCAGCGGGTTTTGCATGCTTATATGTTGCATTTTGTATGTCATTTATTATGCAGCATGTGCATATCATATTGTGCCTATCCATCTTGTGAGATGAGCCACGTAGGGCCGCTCAGCCCTGTCTGGACGATTGATGTCTAGGACCTATTGACTGACGGGTCATGGGTGGCTAGCATCGGGGGACACGGTCCACGTCCTGTAGGAATGAGCAGTGTCGACAGGTTTTGCTCCCCGGGTTGTACCACTCATGTCCTAGGCGCCATTACTGAGCATTATATACAGTTACCCCAGATATGGATACCCTATCATTTGCATGCATCATATTTGTATGTTTTTACCCAGCGCTTTCGTATTGAGCTTAGAGCTCACGTCCAGTCTTTTCTGTGTATTTGGACACCCCATTCGACGGGGCAGGTGTAGGTGCAGGATTGAGCACCAGGAGCTTGGAGTAGTCAGTACCAGTGAAGACAGCAGGATTAGCTGTAGGTTTTTCCTTTAGGATATTTATTCGATTTGGTTGTATAAATCGAATTTATTTAACTGGTTGTATTCTGCCGGTCTGTTTTTATTTAAGTCTTCCGCAGCGATTTATTTAATGCCTGTTTAATTATGCTCTTAACTTTGATTAGGTAGTGGATCCGGGTAGGGTCACTACATTTATTGGTATCAGAGCATATACATGCAAGAGACTTGGGATATAGTAATGAGACTTTGGGTTATCCTTATAGGATTGATGAGACCTTGGAAGAGGTGATGATGCGGCAATTAGTTTGCCCAGAGACTATCATCATCGGCATGATTTCTGAAGATTTGGCTTATGGGATTCCAGCAAGTGCGGACAGGAGTGATGGATCGTGTCCGAGTTTTCAAGATTTCTACTCATATGGGTCCTAGTTTTGGATCGAGTACCGGATGCCAGAGGCAGTGGCAGAGCATTGGATGGGATGCACTTGATGCTTGCATCTGTACAGTCCATACCATGATGACACTACTCTGAAGATTCTCCACTAGTAGTTGGAGAGATTGTCAGATAGACCTTAACCAGAGAATGCCTCGAGTGCCTAAAGCATGACAGGTTTCGAGAGTGAGGTCTTTAACCTCATGCAGAACATAGTTTTGCCGGTATGCTGATATCGATACTTTCGGTAGGCACATGGGAAACTTCATGTTCAAAAGCATGATATGAATACAAGAAGAACGCTGATGGTAGATCGTGAGCAGAAGGGGTCGACTGACATGCACTGACGCAGAGCATAGCTGATTAGCGATCACGAGCCATTTCTCCGGAGTTCTTCGTAGGAGGACATGTAGAGAGACTTGGTCGGGAGTATGCTTGTATCGATGCGTGTGTCGATTAGAAGTTTCATGCTCAAGAAACGAAGACTAGTACAATGATTTAAATATTGTATCATTGTAGTTGTAAACAGTATTTCAATTGTAATGAATCATCATACTATGGTTGTATCATTTCAAGTTCGATTGTATATTTCATTGTATTTTGAATACTGTATGTATTACATGGGATTGTAATTGAGAAATTGTACATAAATGGAAGCAATGATACATGTTTTATTTATCCAGCAATTCGTGAATGATTGCGAGTGATTTTGCTAGGATTGGCATTGTTTTAGTTGATTAGTGTTCAACTGTTGTAACTCATGGGATTTGAGTGAGCCAACTGTGACAGTGTGACTTGTGGTTAGTCTAGGATTGACCTAGTTAGTCAGTGGACTATTTTAGTGCCAGCGATGAGTGGACTCATCTAGAGGCATTAAGGGTATTGTTCGGTTTAGAACATTTGGGCTTTGTTCTAGGTAGTTTCCTTGAGAATAGTAGGCTGTCTGACCTTTGTTAGGTTGAGACTTGTGATGATGGGTTTTCATCGGGATACCAGGTCCAGTATATACCGAGAGTTGTGGACTATGACCATGACTAGAAGTGATGAGGCGCGACCCTATGCCAGTGTTACTCTGGGAGTCCTTGTACTTCAGAGATTATCTGGGAGCCTTGTGCTTCAGGATTGGCGGTGGGAAGGTTGTTCAGTCTAGGGATTTGGTGACAGTCACGACGAAGTATGACCTTGGATTAGATATCAGGTTTGATATCGATGGTTTGATATCATCTGGTGTGCCAGAAATATAGTATGAATATTCTGCTGTAGGAACCAGTCATGGAGGGATTTTCTTGACAAGTGTGTACTCTGAGCAGATAGGTATTATCTTTTGGGTTACTGCTAGACGTGTGGATCTAGTAGGTGGACGGATTTCTACCAACGATGACTAGGGGTTGTCATCAGAGTTGTGGTTAGAATTTCCTTGTGATAGGAATTATCCAAGATACTGGATGGGATGCTGATTCAAGACTTAGACTCGAATAGGAGAATTAATTCATGATGATGGACTTCATCTTTGATGGTTTATACCGTATGCTAAGGATTGTATAAACATTAATTGAGATGTGAGGGAAGCGTGGCCTATACACGTGAAACCTTGGTGATTGTCCAGGTGGGTTATCGTGGTAAGCTACCTCAGTATTAATTTGTTGCACAATCTTAGCGTGGGATATAATCAGGAGCATGCCCGGGAATGTTGGGAATCTTTGGAATTCTTTAGGTATAACTTTGGACTTGACGAATCGCGATGTTCATCCTGAATGAACGAGGCAAGGATAGTGAGTCTGGTGATTGCACTAAGTACTTCCTGATATTTTCAGAGGTTGAGCGTAGGATTTTCCATGGGATGGAAATGGGCTTAGTTTATCTTGATGTTTGCCTTGGGTGAACAAGACAACGATTAGTAGTGCTAAGGTGGCACGGGATCTGTGCTAGTGACTACTAGTGGTTATTGGGTAACTCTGTCAGAATTAGGATGATTAAGTTTAGAATACGAAGCAGCGGTTAGTAGTGCTTAAAAGGCGCAAGACTTGTGCCAAGTAAACTACTTATGTACTATGATCTGACATCGTTTGGAAATGGTTCTTTGTGGCAGCTAAGTCATAGTTATTGACCGAGCCATGTAGGTTGGATGATCAATGGTGGTTTGATTTGATAATTGCGAGCTTAAGTAGATCGACGAATTCGAATGGTTGAGCCAATCAGGGTTGATCGGGATGTAGCAATTAAGAAATACTTGGGATAGTATTTTGTCGAGTAATGCTTATGGGATGAGTACAGAATACCATCTCAGATAAATCGGAGATTTGAGTTATTTAGTCTCAATGATCGCCAGAGATGAATCTTTTGGGATTGCTGTAATCGGGAACGATTGCAAGTGGACTTGTATGATCAAGTTAGGTGCTAACTTGACAGTGGAGACAAACAAGTGAGTTGGTAGTTTCCAGTATAGTGAATTCTTGTTAAGAAAGAAGATGATATTGATTCAATAAATTGCTTAGTGATAGCAATAGGTCAGGAAAGGATTATGTTGTTGTTTCATGTGAGAGTTTTCCATTGAAAAACAATAGTGAAGATTTTTGACCGGACATTACGGTTAAGTGAGGACATCTATGTGTACCGTTGTGGTTGGATCCGACGAATAGTAGGAAATGCTAATGGACATTAGCAAGGAAATATCAGTTGTCTGATCTGTGTGACATTAGCTAGGATCTGATCCTCGAGATCTAGTAGATTGTGTCACTAATCTTCCAGCGAGTGATGTGCGATATGTGACTGAGATAGTCAAGGATCGACTTAGTAGCCAACAAGGTTTGCCTTTGGGATAGAAGATTTCGCATGATCGTGACGGATCAAGTTATTTCTTTCAATCCGTGAGTCACATCCGTGCGGACTATTTGTCAAAGATATTGCGCGTTAGCAATGAACGACAATCAGAGATGCATTGTGTGGCAAGTTACTTCGAGCACAAGTATTTCCCAGGATTTACTAGGGAATTGACGAATAAATAGTTCAGTGCTGAGAATGATGCGTTTGGCAAGGGAGCGATTTGACTATTGAGAATCCGTTGGGATTTAGTTCCAGGATCAGTACGTTCAACCTTGGGAGATTGGTATGAGCTGATGGTATTATCGAAGACTCTGAGTTGAGTTATACCAGGTGCAATAACTATCGAGTTTCGAGACGGAATAATAAGCATTTCCATATGTCTGTGCACTGTGGAATGTCCCAGTCGAGCATATTGGTGGGAGCTTTCCTTAGTCTTGATGCGTGTACAGTGATTGCGAGTATGTATAACTATCAGGAGGATGTTTATCGATTGAATTCATGAGGTGAATAACCTATGATCGAGATGATGTAGATCATCAGAGGCGTAATGACTTCTATTGCAAGTATGCGTGATTTCGCAGGCCAATGGCTAGGAGATGACGTAGCGTCATGAATTGCAAGTAATGATAGTTATCATCAGGTCATAGTGTTGAGGTTATACTAAGAAACGTGGACAGTAGAATGTACTAGACATGATGGTTTAAGTTCCCAGTATTTCTTGGGAAGCCGGTTATGCTTTAGGGAGAGTGGGGAGGATAACCATTCTAGGGAACATTGCGAGCAGTTACGTTGAAGTATAGACTTGAACAACTATATTCTCTTGAGGAGAATTTGGGCTTTGTTGTGTCATCACAATGTTGGGATTAGTGTTTTCCTGACTAGAGGTGTCGAGCACCGAGAAATTTTGGAACCATTAGATGGTTAGTTTTGATTAGTGATTCGACGAATGCAGTAAAACCAGTCAGGTTATGACTTGGTCTTCATCAGTATAAGATTTCCTTTGAGACGATAATCTTGATCAAGCGGTTATTGAATCCTTCGTGATCAGTGGAATCGTGGTTACGACAGAGGACGTATCAGTGTTGTGATACGTTAGTGTCAAGGAATATTGGTTGTCATCAAGTAGCGCAGAAATTTTCAGCTGGGAAAATATTAATGCGGTTAAGCATTAATGGATCTTGCAGAGAATTCGACGAGAGCCTGAATTTGTCGAAAGCTATTTCGACCAGACACTCAAGTAGTGGTCTATCTTACGTTCTCGAGGTTCTACCTTAGATTTCGAGGACGAAATCTTTTAAGGGGGGGAGAATGTAGTAACCCGTATCCAGAATTAGCGATTAATGAGTATATTAATCGAGTAATCATGTTTAGATTAAGTAAAACATGATTAAGGAAGTTCCAAATGGGTTAACGGAGTCCAAAAATGGGTTCAGGACACTCGAAAATGGTCGGGAAGGTTCCGAGGGTTCGGATGGTTCGGAGGCTCCGAACCGGGCTAGGAGGCTCCGAACTAGATCGGAGGATCCAAACCAAAGATCGGAGGATCCGAACTCGGATCAGAGGCTCCGAAGATAATGCGTCATTGGTGACATCTTTGATGGGACTTCGGAGGATTCGAAGTTAGGATCGGAGGCTCCGAACAGGAACGGAGGCTCCGAAGTCAGGAACGGGGGATCCGAACCAGTTCGGACGGCCCGAACTTCGCCTATAAATAGAGGTCCGAAATTTTATTTTCAACTCGCACCTCTCCTTTTCCTCTCTCAATTCCTAGGCCTTCTAACTAAGATCTAGGGAGTTCTAGGCATCCTATTGGAAATCCGGAAGTGGCATAGCGATCCAGGCGTCGAGGCGGAGCTGTGGCCTAGTTTTGAGGCAATTGTCATCAGCGAGCTGACGACGGACGCAGGTATAGCTATGGTCTCCTGAAATTATTTAGGAGTATGCATTGTAGAGTTGATATAGGCTTGGAACCTAGAGCGAGACTGCTAGGAACTGCCTGTAGTAAGGTACGCAAGTACAGACTAAGATTGCCAGCGGGTTTTGCATGCTTATATGTTGCATTTTGTATGTCATTTATTATGCAGCATGTGCATATAATATTGTGCCTATCCATCTTGTGAGATGAGCCACGTAGGGCCGCTCAGCCCTGTCTGGACGGTTGATGTCTAGGACCTATTGACTGACGGGTCATGGGTGGCTAGCATCGGGAGACACGGTCCACGTCCTTTAGGAATGAGCAGTGTCGACAGGGTTTGCTCCCCGGGTTGTACCACTCATGTCCTAGGAGCCATTACTGAGCATTATATACAGTTACCCCAGATATGGATACCCTATCAATTGCATGCATCATATTTGTATGTTTTTACCTAGTTCTTTCGTATTGAGCTTAGAGCTCACGTCCAGTCTTTTCTGTGTATTTGGACACCCCATTCGACGGGGCAGGTGTAGGTGCAGGATTGAGCACCAGGAGCTTGGAGTAGTCAGTGACCAGTGAAGACAGCAGGATTAGCTGTAGGTTTTGCCTTTAGGCTATTTATTCGATTTGGTTGTATAAATCGAATTTTTTTAACCGGTTGTATTATGCCGATCTGTTTTTATTTAAGTCTTCCGCAGCGATTTATTTAATGCATTTTTAATTATGCTCTTAACTCTGATTAGGTAGTGGATCCGGGTAGGGTCACTACAGATATGCTTGAACAAATGACTATCAATAGTTATCAATGGTCGTCTGAATGTATGGGAGTCAAGAAGGGAGTGTACAGTGTGGATCCTCTCACATCCATCACTACACAACTATATGCGTTGAGTACACAAGTTGCTTCTCTGAACAAGGTGAATATCGCAGAACCTGCAGGTGTGTCGGTTTCCATAGAATAATCTCATCCACCTGAGGAAGCTCAATATATCAATCCCAGAGGCTATGGAAATTATCGAGGTAACCCTCCTCCTAATACTTATCATCCTAGCTTAGGTAACCATGAAAACTTTTCTTATGCAAACAACAAAAATGTATTGAAACCCCCTCCGGGATTCAATACAAATCAAGGGGAAGGTAAAGCGTCGTTGGAGGATGTTGTGTCTACATTTGTTATTGAATCTAACAAATAGATGTCGAGGACTGAAACTCGAATGGACAGCATGGAGACACATATGTGCAGTTTGGGGGCTATGATGAAATCTATGGACACACAGATTGGGCAACTTGCGAATGCTTTAAAGGGTCAAAATCGAGGACAGTTTCCCAGCAATACTGAAGTGAATCCAAAAGAGCAGTGCAAAGCAGTAGAGTTAAGAAGGGGGAAGAAGTTAGAGGCTGAAGATCAGAGAAAAACCAAGGAAGTTGAAGAACCAGTGGTTGAAGAAATCGTGGTTGAAGAACCCAAAAAAGAATCTGAAGCAAAACCTGAAAGAGTGGGTGCCCGGTGAGCCAACTTGTGGCTAAGGGCTTTGATGACTCTATGTATAAACAATCTTTTGTTTAATATAATTTACACTTTTATAAAGGCGTTTACTTTATCTTTTATCATATTATTATGTTGTGACATACTATAAGATATTTAGATGAAGACCTTGAATATACTATAGTGTATATAAGATGTGGTGGCACATGGGGATGGCTATCATGAAACACATCTTATAGTCACTGTATATTCTAAACAGTTCCTAGTCGATTGAGCCGTCCGTTAATAAGGATAAGGATCGCTCGAGATTGAGACTAGCATTTGAGATGCCGAGTAACACGTTTCATTGGTATGGAACATAGAGATGTTTAAAGCATGCAAATGGATATTCATACGATGAATGATCGAACTACCCTATCCGGACTTTCCAAGTGGTTATCACTTATCGAGTGGATAAAGTCCGCGTTTTTGGTTGTACACCATTAGTCCTTACTACTTGAAACATCATTGAGACTCTATATGCTAGTACTGTGCTTTGACTCGTTTACCGACTCTACTGGGGTCATCAGGTGTCGGGATTGGATACAGTTACGACACATATAGGAGTCGATGCTTTGTTGTCAATGATTCACCACATACTTGCTAGTGTGGATATCCTATGCAATCTGAGGAGATATTAGTGTGACGAATCTCTGGCCAGAGTACATGATGTGTTTTAAGAAATGGTTTCTTAGTAGCACATGCGATGTCACTATTTGATCTTCAAGATGTATTGCATAGTTATCGAATCTCGAACGACTCTCGATTTACCAATGGTTGTTGATTCGATCGGGATATATGGATGAAGAGACCGTACTGTACGCTAACCAAAATCTATTGGTTCTTGCAGGCACTATCAGTGATACATAGGGAATCATGGGGCGATGTTTCTAGGCGCTCTTACCATGATTCGATGGGCAAGTCGGAAATTGTTGTTCCGAGTCACAAGGAGTTGTGAGCCCACGACTAGCTGTATCCCTGAACCATTGAGGGTCACACAAGTAATGAATTTTTAATCCCCGTTGAGATAGTTAAATTTAAAGAGTTAAATTTAATGAACAAAGAAGTAGGACTTCTTATATCAGAGTAGAGGAGTAAGATTTCCTAAAATGACATAGGGATGGGTATTTTTGGAAATCATTGAATTCGGATTCAGAAAATTTATCTTGACTTTAAAAGATGCAGAAATGGTTTCTGTACACATTGGTGAAATTAGTTTATCAATCTGAGTCACGATGAATTTTATATTAATTTCTGAACATGCGGGCTTTTCTTGTCAGGCTTGAACTTATGACTAATGGGCCCTAAGCTGTTAGCAGCCCACATTATAAATAAGTTATTGCAGTACAGAAATTACACAACAGAGGTCACAAAATATTTTGGAAAACCCTATTTTTCCCTACTGTGGCCGCCGCCCCCACCCTCTCTGCTCGGAAAATTCCAGCCTGTGAATTTTGAATTTGCAGTCTGGTTTAACGGATCAAATTCGTTAATTCTCTTCATAGAAACTTCTGATAGATTTTCTAGTGCAATCTATCAGAGGGATTAAACTTCTGTTCATGGACCTGATTGAAGAATTGTTCGTCCATCAGTTCCTGAGATATACAACAAGAGCAGAGTAATCTGTTGGTGTCCATAATCTCGTTTCGAGATTCAAGGTAAAAATTTATAATTGTTATTTAATTTTTACACGCACAATTTAATCGTAAAGTTTTGATACCCATGATATGGAATTGTTCCATATAAAATTTTTAAACTTCCGCTGCACCGGGTATCAATTCTGATTGATCTGATCACCGTTTTCCAACAGTGGTATCAGAGACAGGTTGCTCAGATCAAGCGATTAAATTAATCAATTGTACAAAAATTTTTTAAGCTTCGGTTTTTGAAACAAAATAAAAATTAAAATTTTTGACGGGCAAAAACACGGGCAGCGACTGGATCGCTGCCGGGGCAGCGATGGTCGCTGCCCCCAGCACTGCGCTGGGCAGCGACGTGATCGCTGCCCGGCCCGAGCCCCTTTTGGGGCGCGGGCTGCCCGGGATCATCCCGGGCGGCCCGGGAAAATTATTTTTAATTTTTTAATTAAAATTTTAATATGTTAAAATTCTATTTTTGGTCCGATCGAAAATTGTTTTTGATTGGTCCACGAGGCGTCGGATCGAATTGTTCGAGTCCGAAAATTTTAAAATTGATTTTTGGATAAATTTGAATTTTTGGAAAATTAATAGATTTTATCCGTTAAATCAGATTTTATGAAATTAATTGTTTTTGGTACAATTGATGATAAGATATGATCTTATGGAAATATTGAGTAAAATATGATTTTATGTATAAAATTGGATTTTATATTTAAAATATGATTTTATTTGATAAAAAGAAAAAATATGATTTTGTATGTAAAATAAGATTTTATATATGGAATATGATTTTATCCTTTTAAATTTAATTGCCATTGCATGTTATCCAATAAATTAATTTTGAATTAAATATTATTGGATAAGGATGATCGATTGCCATGACCAATTTTGTAGGTGTATGTTAGGGAATTTACATTTTGTTTTTATTGTTGTTGGATTTATTAATGGGCCTGGTTTATGGCCCAATATGAATTGTCATATGTAATAAAACTGGGTCTGGTTTATGGCCCGTTCCCACCCCTTAAAATGTATCCCCTACTTGTCATAGTTATTTATTGTAAATACATTAGACTTAGTGGGAGATGAAGATTTGAAGACGGAGGTGGGCCCAGCAGACAATAAAGACAGAAAAAATGTAAATTGGAAGCTCAATGTAATAGGATTACATTGCATACCTGCATATTACCTAGGATTGGACTTAGACTCGTGATTGGCAACCACGGGTCGATTAGAAATGGAGTCGATCATCCTATATAATATATGATATTATCGTTGTATGCATGTTTTACACTAAATTGTATGAATCCCGCAAGCATACAAATTTTAAATGATGAGACAAATTTTCAAAATTAAAATCCCTCATTTTAAATATGATTTAAAAATGATATCAAGATAAATAAAGGAAATTTAAATATTGTTTAAATGTTCCTACCTTCCATCAACGATCAGTGTATGAGATGCTACCCGCGGATACGGTCCGGCTCATATTATTGGGGGGGCCCGTTCGTCGGAAAGCTGTACATTGGATTGACACATGTTGTAAGTTGGGTGGAACTCCCATGGGATCGGCTCATATTATTGGGGATCCACATGGCGACCGTCCATCACAACTTAATATTGATGGGTCATATTGACATGTCACAATAAACGGAGTCATATTATTGGGCCCTTATTGGACATGAGGTAAAAACGTGGAGGTTGCTTTGGAAGCAATTGGGCTCTACCTTTTGAAAATTATGGTTGGCTGATATTATTCGGGACCATAGTTTGTCAATTGGACTCCATGTTCCCACTAAGGATAACAGTTTCCCGTTTTCACTAGAGGGTAGTGAAATCGTTAAAATAGTGGGAGTGAGATTCATAAAATAAATTTCCCCTATTTTATGTCTTAGTAAATTAATTAAACAATCACTGATAATTGTCTGTTTCTTTTCAGTATTTCATAAATATGAATTCGCGCAATCCACTATTCTCTATTCTCGAACAAAATAAACTGACTGGCGCAAACTATACGGAATGGTTCCGTAAGTTGAAGATTGTCTTGACCTCGGAGAAGATGCTCTACGTGTTAGAAAAATCTCCTCCGAAGGAAGCATCAGCTGACATAAGTCCGGAAGAGTTGGCCAAACTTGATACATGATGGGACCATGATATCAAGGCCAAATGCTATATGCAAAACTCGATGTCTGATGAACTCCAGAGGCAATTTGAGGATACCGTGAATGCTGCTGACATTCACGTACAACTCAAGGAAATTTTTGGGGCTCAATCGAGAGCTGAAAGGTTCGCTACTGTAAAAGAGCTAATGACGTGTCGCATGCGTGAAGGGACTTCGGTCCGTGATCATGGGGTACGAGTGATTTGGCTCATACAGAAGTTGGTAACGCTTGATTTGGTGTTGGAGCATGAACTCAACATGGACTTATTACTTCTCTCTCTTCCTTCTTCGTTTGACAGTTTTGTAGTGAATTTCAATATGAACAAGATAGAGGCCTCCCTTGAAGAGATGGTCAATATGCTTGTAACATATGAAGCCACTTTAAAGAAGGATAAACCGGTTCTCTTGGTGGGCTCCTCTTCCTCTGCTAAGAAGGGGCCAAGTACAAAGGGTAAGAAACGTTCTGCCCCACCCATGAAACCGGACCCGAGAAGAAGAACAAGACAAAGGCTTCAAACATGGAAAAGTCCAAGGATGTTTGCCATCACTGCAAGAAACCCGGTCATTGGAAACGTAACTGTAAGGAATATCTAGAGAAGTTGCGAACTGCGAAGGGTATGTTTTATATTGAAATAAATGTTTCACTTAATACAACTTCTTGGGTATTGGATACCGGATGTGGATATCACATTTGCAATTATTTGCAGGTGATGACAAGAAGTCGCAAGCTTAGAATGGGTGAGACCCAGCTGAGGCTCGGAAATGGTTCCAGAGTTGAAGCCAAAGCTGTGGGAGACATTTATTTAATATTGCAGAACGATCTTAAGTTACTTTTGAGAGATGTTTTATTTGTTCCAGATTTGATTAAAAACATTATTTCTGTTTCTATGCTTGATAGAGATGGTTTTTCTTGCAATTTTGTGAATGAGATTTGCAATATTTACAAGAATGAATGTTTGATTGGAAATGGACAACTTGAAAACAATCTATATAACTTAAAACTAAAAGACGTTCCAATAAATTATGTTGATAAACCGTAACAACAAACAAAAGAAAAATCGATAGTCAAAACCCGGCAAACCTTTGGCATGCTAGGCTAGGTCATATTTACTCAAGGAGGATGAACAAGCTAGTGGGAAAGGGCATGTTTGATATGGTCTTCTTCTTGAAGGGGATCAAGATGAACCCGACGTTGGATGTGATCCAAGAAACTTCAAGGAAGCAATTTCTGATGCGGATTCAAATTTATGGCTTGAAGCTATGCAGTCGGAAATAGATTCGATGCATACAAACTAAGTTTGGTCTTTAGTAGATTCTCCCGATGGAATTGTTCCAATAGGGTGTATGTGAGACCTCGATTCTAATCATCTAATCTCAGATTAAACAATAATTACGCATACAAGATCTAAGATTAAAAGCAAAGTATTTTTTTTTTTTTTTTTACACAGGGTGACGCGCGGGCGCGCATACAGCCCTGCCCGGGCCTCCGAGAAAGGGAGCAGAACGCGCGGGCGCTCCTCACCAGGCACGGGCGCGCATGGCCTGCTGTTTTAGCTCAAAATAAGGCTCCAAAAGTGCAATCCAACACCCGGAAAGGCTCCGACATGATCCAACTAACACTTTTCCAACAACAAAGTATTCAATTACAAGAAAGAGTAGAACATGCATCAATTCTAAGTTCCAAAATCCAAAATACAAATCGAGTTCGAATACAATCTAAGTTCGATTTCAAATTCGACTTCTACAATAACAAGGCCTCACTCTATCAACTCATCCACCTAGCCATGCGATCTCTGACTCGGTCCTGCCCCACCTGTTGCCAAGCACACATACAAAGACAAGACAACAGCCGGATAATCCGGTGAGAATAATATTCCCAGTAAAAGAGACAAACATGCAATATCATAAAAACATCTCAAACGAAATGCATCATCTTCTAGATATTCATAAAACCACCATGAAATTCCACAAGAATGTCTAAAACTCAATTCATATGCATAAATGCAATGCATGTCTTTAAAATCTGGGATTATCAAGTCGGATAATCAAAACATTTCTGCTTTTGCTTTTTGGATCCCGAGGACGAGATCACGTAAACGACTCACCGACTCTCCCAATCGAGGTGGTGCTACGTATCTCCATCCTCTAGACTTTGGTGCGACTATAAGGAGTATGCTAGCACTAGGTGAAACGGCTACACCCAGGCCACTCACAATATAATCCCCAAAACGTCTATCATCAAAAGGGCCGTCCTGCCCGCTATTCAAATCAAGGATTCATGTTCAAGATGAATGAAATTCAAAACATAACTCAAATAATTCAAGTAATCAAAAAACATGCAAGTATGTGATTCTTCGGAACACTCGAATCAAGTCGGATTCGAGTCACACGTTCCATTCCAATCTAAGTCATCTTATACCTCTTTTCAACAACTTCGATGCTCCAAACCTGGAAACAACAACGATTCCTCAATCAAGACTCAATCAAACTACTTCAATCGATAATAAGAAATCGATACTATACCGGCTACAATCTCCAAGTCGAACAAAGCTGAAATCTCGCAACTCCACTGGCCTCAAATCAATCTGTGCAAGAAGTAATAAAGGCTCGAGATTAACATACAACTCAAACAAAGGCTTGGCTCAACAATTCGAACCGATAAACAATCCAAAACTCAAACCGACGGCATAACGGCTATAATCTGATCAAACCGGAAATGCAGACAGCAGTTCAATAACGATATAACCTCATATCAATGCCCAAAACAACAATAACAAGGCAACCCATCAATCTCAAAATCCAAGTTTTCAAAAATGGCTTCCAAAAATCATAAAAAATCCGAACGTCGCTCTAATTCAAAACTGACAGATAATAAACGATCAGAACTCCGCCAAGAACAACATACTAGAATCTAAATCGATTCTAACAACCTTCGAAAAACAAAACATATCCGATCGGAGAAATACTTACGGTAGAACGAAGCTCTCGCAGCCGTGATCGCTAATCTGCCTTCAGAAATAAATTCTAACGGACGGATCGTGCTCGGGGTGAAATCTGGGAGCTCAAGGAGACGTCCATGGCGTCTAGAGAGGGGGGAGGCGTGTTGGGGAAGGGGATGAAGTGAAAAGGTAAGTCAACTCAAGCTTAAATATCTAACAATCTCAATATTTGCACTTTAGTCCCTGAAAAATCCAAAATTTGCAAAAAGGACCCTGATCAAAATCAAGTCGGCTCTTGAACTCTGAAATCTCCGATTATCTCAAATAAAGTCGATTAAGATAAAATCGGGGCGTTACAATTCTCCCCCACTAAGAAAAGATTTCGTCCTCGAAATCGACACGGTTCCAACACGAGCTCTGTTTTCCAAACTACTCCTTCAAGTCGGTCAATCAAAAGTCGACTCCTTCTCTACAGAAAATCCTCCTAAGCTCAGTCACAATCGAATCATCTCCGGTTTCAACTCAAGGCATAACATCCAAAGTTCGACTCGTCTAATCTGGCTGTCCGTCGTTCTGAGGATATCGAACTGAAAAAGTTGAAATCAGGCAACAAAATCTCATCAAAGTCCTTGCCGAAAGAATGAGTGCATCAAGGATCTCTGTCTAAACTGACAGACTTCAACAAAAACAAGACATCTGATGACCTCTGACAAGATATCAATCCTCTAATCTTGACTGAAAGTCATTCTGTATGAAAAACGGTAGCAGATTCCAACAATCGGTCAATCAAATCAGATAGTAGATAAAATAAGAACAGCTCAAAACATCGGTTGCTGCATACAATTCCTCAGATAAAATTCGCAGTAAGAAATCTCATACAATATAATCCTCTTATCTGATTTCAAATCAGTTCCGTCTGCTAAAATAATTACTCCAACTCTTAAAATTAGAACAGATCACGAGAATTTCCGCATAAGACAAATAGAAGAACAGGTCTTCAAATCAATAAGATCGCTACGAGCTCAAAGTCCAGATTCAGACATTGAGTCTCGAGCGTCTTCAACTGTCTCGATGTCTAGACTATAGCGCAATTCCACTTAATAAGAATACATCTCCAAAATCTCGATAAGAAAAGATCGCTGATCGGCATAAATTCCATCATCAAATCATACAATCGAAGAAGACCATTCGATCCAAAAGAATTCAGACATCGAAGAAAAAAATACAACTGCTCGGCACAAACATCTGCTATACGATTCTCAAAAGCTCCGAAAGATCAGTACAATTCTCATTCCAAAAAGATAAGAAATCAACGATAAAAATTCCTACTCTCAACTAATTCTTCTAAAAGATCCGGTTAACAGAAGTTAACAACACTACTGGAGTATTCATCAATTCGAACGATTCAACAATTTAAAAGAGGCACGTTAAACATATACAGATTCTTCAATAAGAAGGCAAGAGATTCGCCAGTATCTAACAGTCCAATAAGAATAGGAAACTCAATATCGAACGTTAACTGATCTGTCATTATCGGGTGCAGCCTGAGTCTGCGGATGCTCAGATAGAGCAAAAACTCGTGCCTGCTGTCTGGGAGGCTGGCTTGCATACTGATTACCTTCCTGAACATTCTGTTGCTGAGGTTGGAAAGAGTGGACAGTAGGTGCTTGCTGCTGAGGCTGAGCTGTCTGTCTCGGGAAAATTCCACTCTGAGCTTGCTGAGGAACACGCTGAGGACACGTTCTCGCAAAATGCCCCGCCTGGTTACAAATATGACAGCTTCCAAAAATACCTCTACACTGATCACTGGAGTGACGACCTCCGCAGTTGGCACAAGACATGCCTGACTGTCCCGAACTCTGTCCCGATCCATACTGCCTCGAACCACTCGAGCTCGAAGAACTGGTTCCGTGCTTCTTAAACTGCTTCCCTTTAGGGAGATAGTAATCCTTCCTGTTACCTCCACTGCTACCACCCTCAGAACTCGGTGGTTGGTTCTGAAACTGAAAGGATTGATTCTGGTAATGGAACGGTTGGTTTTCGTATAGAGAAGATTGTGCCTGAAACTGTCCTTGCTGCTGCTGAGGCACAAACTGATTTCCTCTCTGTCTCCACAAACCTGCTTCTGCTCCCTTTGCGTGATTCATGGCATCCGCAAAGTTGTTAGACCTGTTGGTATTTACAAACGTGAAGACGTCGGGGTTCAAACCATTGATGAACTGATCTGCCTTAGCTTCTTCATCTCCGGCAATTAGCGGTGCAAAACGCAACAGACTATCGAACTTAGCCACGTACTCTTCGATGTTCAGATTCCCTTGCCTCAGGTTGGCAAACTCTGCTCCCTTATCTTTGCGATACGAGATAGGGAAAAACCGCTTATAAAATTCCGATTTGAAAAGAGTCCAAGTAACTTCCGTACCTCTATTCTCCATTGATTTCTTCGTCATGATCCACCAACTCTTAGCAACCCCACGAAGCTGATGAATGACTAACCTGATTTGACGGTCATCTGTGTAATCGATGGAATCGAACAACTGATCGATATCATCCAACCAACTCTCACAGTCAACTGGATTTTTTGAACCCATCAACAACGGCGGATTGAACGACTGAAACCTTTTCAGCAAGGTTTCCATAGGCGTCGCTGAAGCATCCATCTCTACCGTTTCAGTACTAGCTTGCTCAGTTGTAGGAATAACTGGCGGTGGATTCCTATTAATAACTCGTCGAGGACCCATTTGATAATCAAAGGTTAGGACACAAGATATCTCAATCGCTGCAATTCGGTGCCCTTTCAACCTCTCAGAATTCCGGATACAGGTGAAATACAGTTCATATCTCAAATAATTCATGCTTCATATTTCAAATCACAAAATCATGTAAATCAAGTAATTCTCAACAACAAAGCATGCTCGCATGGTATTTAAATAAATCAATTTAAATAACTCAATCACATGCGAGAATCAATTCATGCGGACTCGATCTACCCCGCTCACTTCTAAATTCAGTCCAAGAATCTTATCGCTCTGATACCACTTAATGTGAGACCTCGATTCTAATCATCTAATCTCAGAATAAACAATAATTACGCATACAAGATCTAAGATTAAAAGCAAAGTTTTTTTTTTGTTTTTTTTTTTTTTTTACACAGGGTGACGCGCGGGCGCGCCACTCGAGGCGCGGGCGTGCATATAGCCCTTCCCGGGCCTCCGAGAAAGGGAGCAGAACGCGCGGGCGCTCCTCACCAGGAGCGGGCGCGCATGACCTGCTGTTTTAGCTCAAAATAAGGCTCCAAAAGTGCAATCCAACACCCGGAAAGGCTCCGACATGATCCAACTAACACTTTTCCAACAACAAAGTATTCAATTACAAGAAAGAGTAGAACATGCATCAATTCTAAGTTCCAAAATCCAAAATACAAATCGAGTTCGAATACAATCTAAGTTCGATTTCAAATTCGACTTCTACAATAACAAGGCCTCACTCTATCAACTCATCCACCTAGCCATGCGATCTCTGACTCGGTCCTGCCCCACCTGTTGCCAAGCACACATACAAAGACAAGACAACAGCCGGATAATCCGGTGAGAATAATATTCCCAGTAAAAGAGACAAACATGCAATATCATAAAAACATCTCAAACGAAATGCATCATCTTCTAGATATTCATAAAACCACCATGAAATTCCACAAGAATGTCTAAAACTCAATTCATATGCATAAATGCAATGCATGTCTTTAAAATCTGGGATTATCAAGTCGGATAATCAAAACATTTCTGCTTTTGCTTTTTGGATCCCGAGGACGAGATCACGTAAACGACTCACCGACTCTCCCAATCGAGGTGGTGCTACGTATCTCCATCCTCTAGACTTTGGTGCGACTATAAGGAGTATGCTAGCACTAGGTGAAACGGCTACACCCAGGCCACTCACAATATAATCCCCAAAACGTCTATCATCAAAAGGGCCGTCCTGCCCGCTATTCAAATCAAGGATTCATGTTCAAGATGAATGAAATTCAAAACATAACTCAAATAATTCAAGTAATCAAAAAACATGCAAGTATGTGATTCTTCGGAACACTCGAATCAAGTCGGATTCGAGTCACACGTTCCATTCCAATCTAAGTCATCTTATACCTCTTTTCAACAACTTCGATGCTCCAAACCTGGAAACAACAACGATTCCTCAATCAAGATTCAATCAAACTACTTCAATCGATAATAAGAAATTGATACTATACCGGCTACAATCTCCAAGTCGAACAAAGCTGAAATCTCGCAACTCCACTGGCCTCAAATCAATCTGTGCAAGAAGTAATAAAGGCTCGAGATTAACATACAACTCAAACAAAGGCTTGGCTCAACAATTCGAACCGATAAACAATCCAAAACTCAAACCGACGGCATAACGGCTATAATCTGATCAAACCGGAAATGCAGACAGCAGTTCAATAACGATATAACCTCATATCAATGCCCAAAACAACAATAACAAGGCAACCCATCAATCTCAAAATCCAAGTTTTTGAAAATGGCTTCCAAAAATCATAACAAATCCGAATGTCTCTCTAATTCAAAACTGACAGATAATAAACGATCAGAACTCCGCCAAGAACAACATACTAGAATCTAAATCGATTCTAACAACCTCCGAAAAACAAAACATATCCGATCGGAGAAATACTTATGGTAGAACGAAGCTCTTGCAGCCGTGATCGCTAATCTGCCTTCAGAAATAAATTCTAACGGACGGATCGTGCTCGGGGTGAAATCTGGGAGCTCAAGGAGACGTCCATGGCGTCTAGAGAGGGGGAAGGCGTGTTGGGGAAGGGGATGAAGTGAAAAGGTAAGTCAACTCAAGCTTAAATATCTAACAATCTCAATATTTGCACTTTAGTCCCTGAAAAATCCGAAATTTGCAAAAAGGACCCTGATCAAAATCAAGTCGGCTCTTGAACTCTGAAATCTCCGATTATCTCAAATAAAGTCGATTAAGATAAAATTGGGGCGTTACAGTGTAAATGGATCTACAAGAGAAAGCTTGGGCCTGATGGTAAGGTATTGACCTACAAGGCACGATTGGTGGCGAAAGGTTATACTCAAAGACAAGGAGTTGACTATGATGAAACCTTTTCACCAGTTGCAATGTTCAAGTCCATAAGAATCCTTATTGCCATAGCTGCATGGTATGACTATGAGATATGGCAAATGGATGTGAAGACTGCATTTCTTAATGGAAACATTAAGGAAGAGATCTATATGACGCAGCCTGAGGGATACACATCCATGGGAAGCGAGCATAAGGTATGCAAGCTTCAGAGATCGATCTATGGTCTCAAACAAGCATCAAGAAGTTGGAACCAGAAATTTGATGAAACAATAAAGGATTTTGGTTTCAACAAGAACCCGGAGGAACCGTGCGTGTACAAGAAAGTAGTTAAGGATGCTGTGACATTCTTAGTACTTAATGTTGATGACATCTTACTCATTGGGAATGATGTAGGGATGTTGCAGTCAACAAAGATATGGTTATCAGGTAGTACTCGATGAAGGATTTGGGTGAGGCATCCTATATTCTAGGGATACAGATCTATAGAGATAGATCTAAGAGAATGATAGGACTCACTCAATCAACTTACATCGAAACCATATTGAAAAGGTTTTCAATGGATGGGTCCAAGAGAGGACATCTACCTATGTGTCATGGAGTTTCTCTATCCAAGTCTATGTGTCCCAAGACTGATGAAGAGATAGAGAAAATGACACATGTACCATATGCGTCAGCCATAGGTAGTATCATGTATGGGATGATATCTACCAGATCGGATGTAGCATTTGCTCTGAGTGTCACGAGGAGATATCAAGCTAATCCCGGTCAAATGCATTGGAAAGCCATGATGGACATTCTTAAGTACTTACGAAGGACTAAGAATATGTTCATGGTATATGGAGGAAGAGAACTGAAATTGGAAGGCTATACCGACTCTAGCTTCCAAAGTGACGTGGATGACTCGAAGTCAACCTCTGGATTTGTGTTCATGCTCAATGGCGGTGCTGTCTCTTGGAAGAGTTCCAAGCAGGACACCACAGCGGATTCCACCACTGAGGCAGAATACATTGCAGCATCAGCTGCTGCTAAAGAGGCCGTTTGGATGAGTAATTTCGTCCAAGAGTTGGGCGTCATTCCTGAAGTTGTTGGTCCAGTCCCGGTGTACTGTGACAACACGGGTGCCGTTGCTCAGGCAAAGGAACCAAGGTCTCATCAAAGATCCAAACACGTACTGAGGATATACCACATCATTCGGGAGATCGTGGAAAGAGGAGACATCACTGTCGAGAGAGTGGCCTCTGCAGACAATATCGCTGATCCACTTACTAAGCCCTTGCCAGGACCATTATTTGACAAACATCGCGAAGCAATGGGACTGCGTAGTATGACTAGTTGGCTATAGGGCAAGTGGGAGATTGAAAGAGTGGGTGCCCGGTGAGCCAACTTGTGGCTAAGGGCTTTGATGACTCTATGTATAAACAATCTTTTGTTTAATATAATTTACACTTTTATAAAGGCGTTTACTTTATCTTTTATCATATTATTATGTTGTGACATACTATAAGATATTTAGATGAAGACCTTGAATATACAATAGTGTATATAAGATGTGGTGGCACATGGGGATGGCTATCATGAAACACATCTTATAGTCACTGTATATTCTAAACAGTTCCTAGTCGATTGAGCCGTCCGTTAATAAGGATAAGGATCTCTCGAGATTGAGACTCGCATTTGCGATGCCGAATACCACGTTTCATTGGTATGGAACATAGAGATGTTCAAAGCATGCAAATGAATATTCATACGATGAATGATCGAACTACCCTATACGGACTTTCCAATTGGTTATCACTTATCGAGTGGATAAAGTCCGCGTTTTTGGTTGTACACCATTAGTCCTTACTACTTGAAACATCATTGAGACTCTATATGCTAGTACTGTGCTTTGACTCATTTACCGACTCTATTGGGGTCATCAGGTGTCGGGATTGGGTACAGTTACGACACATATAGGAGTTGATGTTTTGTTGTCAAGGATTCACCACATACTTGCTAGTGTGGATATCCTATGCAATCTGAGGAGATATTAGTGTGACGAATCTCTGGCCAGAGTACATGATGTGTTTTAAGAAATGGTTTCTTAGTAGCACATGCGATGTCACTATTTGATCTTCAAGATGTATTGCATAGTTATCGAATCTCGAACGACTCTCGATTTACCAATGGTTGTTGATTCGATCGGGATATATGGATGAAGGGACCGTACTGTACGCTAACCAAAATCTATTGGTTCTTGCAGGCACTATCAGTGATACCTAGGGAATCATGGGGCGATGTTGCTAGGCGCTCTTACCATGTTTCGATGGGCAAGTCGGAAATTGTTGTTCCGAGTCACAAGGAGTTGTGAGCCCACGGCTAGCTGTATCCCTGAACCATTGAGGGTCACACAAGTAATGGATTTTTAATCCCCATTGAGATAGTTAAATTTAAAGAGTTAAATTTAATGAACAAAGAAGTAGGACTTCTTATATCAGAGTACATGAGTAAGATTTCCTAAAATGACATAGGGATGGGCATTTTTGGAAATAACTGAATTCGGATTCAGAAAATTTATCTTGACTTTAAAAGATGCAGAAATGGTTTCTGTACACATTGGTGAAATTAGTTTATCAATCTGAGTCACGATGAATTTTATATTAATTTCTGAACATGCGGGCTTTGCTTGTCAGGCTTGAACTTATGACTAATGGGCCCTAAGCTGTTAGCAGCCCACATTATAAATAAGTTATTGCAGTACAGAAATTACACAACAGAGGTCACAAAATATTTTCGAAAACCCTATTTTTCCCTACTGTGGCCGCCGGCCCCTCCCTCTCTGCTCGGAAAATTCCAACCTGTGAATTTTGAATTTGCAGTCTGGTTTAACGGATCAAATTCGTTAATTCTCTTCGTAGAAACTTCTGATAGATTTTCTAGTGCAATCTATCAGAGGGATTAAACTTCTGTTCGTGGACCTGATTGAAGAATTGTTCGTCCATCAGTTCCTGGGATATACAACAAGAGCAGAGTAATCTGTTGGTGTCCATAATCTCGTTTCGAGATTCAAGGTAAATATTTATAATTGTTATTTAATTTTTACACGCACAATTTAATCGTAAAGTTTTGATACCCATGATATGGAATTGTTCCATATAAAATTTTTAAACTTCCGCTGCACCGGGTATCAATTCTGATTGATCTGATCACCGTTTTCCAACAAAACCGATGTATAAGCCACATCTTCCTTATCCTCAGCGATTGAAGAAGAAGGCACTTGATGAATAGTTCTCCAAGTTCCTAGACATCTTCAAGAAGATACACATTAATATTCCGTTTGCAGATGCCTTGGAACAAATGCCCAACTATGCCAAGTTCATCAAAGATGTAATGTCTAAGAAGAGGAGAATGCAAGAAAATGAAGTGGTGAATCTGACAGAAGAGTGCAGCGCAATCCTGTAGAAAAAGTTGCCACAAAAGCTTAAGGATCCAGGGAGTTTTACTATCCCTTGTTTTATTGGTGGTTCTAGGGTAAATATAGCTTTATGTGATTTAGGAGCAAGTATTAATTTGATGCCTTTTTCTATATACAGGACTTTGGACCTTGGAGAAGTCAGGACGACCACCATTACATTACAGCTAGCTGATCGGAGTATCACATATCCACGGGGTATTGTGGAGGATGTTTTGGTGAAGGTCGACAAGCTTATATTTCCAGCAGACTTCGTGATTTTAGACATGGATGAAGATGAAGAAACTCCTTTGATTTTTGGGAGACCTTTTCTAGCTACTACACGCGCACTAATCGATGTCCACTAGGGAGAGCTCACACTCCTAGTTGGTGGTGAAGCTGTGATTTTTAATATTTATCACACTATGAGGGGAACAGACGATAAAAGTATTGAAATTGTTGATTCTCATAATTCTTTTTCATGTGCAGGAATTACTGATCCACTCAAAAGATGATTAGTGGCGGATGAGGTATTTGATAAGGACGAGGATTGGGAGCTACATGAAAAAAAATCATTCCTTGACAGCGCTCCAAAAGAAAAAATGGTGAGTACTAAGGAATCTGAAGCATTGGAAAATAGTGCGCCAGAGGTATCCACTGAAACTCATGATCTGAAAGAATTGCCTGCGCATTTATGTTATGAATTCCTTGGTGAAAATTCTACTTATCCTGTTATTATTTCTTCTCACCTGTCTGTTGTAGAAAAAAGATAAGTTGTTGCGAGTTTTGAGAAATTTTAAAACTGCTCTAGGATGGTCAATTTCTGACATTAAGGGTATTAGTCCAACAATTTTCATGCATAAAATTTTGATGGAAGAGTCTTATACCCATTATGTTGATCATCAGAGGCGGTTGAATCCCGCCATGAAAGAAGTAGTTAAGAAAGAAGTTTTAAAGTTGTTGAATGCGGGAGTGATTTATGCTATTTCTGACGGTAGTTGGGTATCTCCTGTTCAAGTGGTGCCTAAGAAGGGTGGGATTACCGTGGTTAAAAACGAAAATAATGAGTTAATCTCCACACGTACAGTAACTGGCTGGCAAGTTTGTATAGATTATAGTAAGTTGAATAAAGCTACTCGTAAGGATCATTTTCCACTTCCTTTCATTGATCAAATGCTTGATAGACTTGCTGGTTATTGCTATTACTGCTTCTTAGATGGTTATTCAGGTTATAATCAAATTGCTATCGCACCAGAGGATCAGGAGAAGACTACTTTTACATGTCCCTATGGCACGTTTGCTTTCAGGAGGATGCCGTTTGGACTGTGTAATGAACTTGCGACTTTTTAGCGGTGTATGATGGAGATTTTTGCAGATATGGTGGAGGAAGTGATGGAATTTTTTATGGATGCCTTTTCCGTTTTTGGTTCCTCTTTTGATCATTGTTTGCATAATCTGTCTCTTGTTTTGCAGAGGTGCCAGGAAAAGAATTTAGTTCTTAACTGGGAGAAGTGTCATTTTATGGTTCAAGAGGGCATTGTACTTGGACATAAAGTGTCATCCAATGGATTAGAGGTGGATCGCACCAAAGTGGTTGCAATTGAGAAACTTCCACCTCCGAAGAATATCAAGGGAATCAGAAGTTTTCTAGGCCATGCGGGGTTCTATGGGCGTTTCATCAAAGATTTTTCAAAAATCACAAAAACTCTTTCTAATTTGCTTGAAAAAGATTCTACTTTTATATTTGATGATGATTGTTTGCATGCCTTTGAGAAGATCAAGACAGCGTTGATCAAAACACCCATCATGATTGTGCCGGATTGGAAGGAACCTTTTGAGCTGATGTGCGATGCCAGCGACTATGCAGTGGATGCTGTGTTAGGCCAGATGAGAGATAAGATGTTTCGAGCCATATATTATGCCAGTCGCACCATGGACGCCGCACAGCAAAACTATACTACTACAGAAAAAGAGATGCTTGCAGTAGTTTTTGCTTTTGATAAATTTCATCCATATTTAATCGGTACTAAAGTAGTTGTTTATACTGACCATGCAGCGATTCGCTATTTATTTTCCAAGAAGGATGCCAAGCCACACTTGATAAGGTGGATTCTACTATTACAAGAGTTTGATTTTGAGATCAAAGATAAGAAGGGTAATGAAAATCAAGTTGCTGACCACTTGTCGAGATTGAAGTTAGAGGATGTTAAGGAGGAGGAGAGTATCAAAGAATTATTTTCGGATGAACAGATCTTTCAGGTAAATTCCTCCATTCCTTGGTTTGCTGATTTCGCTTATTTTTTGTCTTGTGGTGCTATGCCTCCAGAGTTGAACCGACACCAGAAAAAAAAAATCCATGACGTTAAGTTCTACTTGTGGGATGACCCCTATGTTTTCAAACTTTGTGTTGATCAAGTGATTCGGAGATGTGTGGCGGGGCAAGATGTGAATGAAATTCTGGAACAATGTCATTCAGCACCATATGGAGGACATTTTGGAGCAACCCGGACTGCTGCTAAGGTATTACAATCTGGTTTTTATTGGCCTACATTGTTTAAAGATAGTTATACCTTAGTGAAATCATGCGATAAGTGTCAAAGAATGGGAAATATTTCTAGAACGCATGAATTACCCCTCACAAATATTTTAGAAGTGGAATTGTATGATGTGTGGGGTATTGATTTTATGGGTCCCTTTCCCCCTTCTTTCGGGTACACTTATATTTTATTAGCAGTTGATTATGTTTCGAAATGGGTGGAAGACATTGCCACCTCTACTAATGATGCTCGTGTTGTAGTAAAGTTTTTGCAAAAGAATATTTTTACGAGGTTTGGAACTCCACGAGCAATAATCAGTGATGAAGGTACGCATTTTTGTAATAAGATTTTTAATACCTTGCTCAGTAAGTATGGTGTCAGGCATAAGGTGGCGTGTGCTTACCATCCTCAAACCAATGGCTAGGCGGAGATCTCGAACCGGGAAATAAAGCTAATCTTGGAGAAAACTATTAAGACAAATCGCAAATATTGGGCGATAAATCTTGATGACGCTATTTGGGCCTACCGCACTGAAAGAGTGGGTGCCCAGTGAGCCAACTTGTGGCTAAGGGCTTTGATGACTCTTTGTATAAACAATCTTTTGTTTAATATAATTTACACTTTTTTTAATGGCAATGACTTTATCTTTCTTCATATTGTTATATTGTGATATACTATTGTTGTTTTGATAAAGACCTTGAATATACTATAGTGTATGTAAGATGTGGTAGAACATGGGGATGTCTATCATGAAACACATCTTATAGTCACTGTATATTCTAAACTGTTCCTAGTCGATTGAGCCATCCGATAATAAGGATAAGGATCGCTCGAGTGTGAGACTAGCATTTGCGATGCAGAGTACCACGTTTCATTGGTAGGGAACATAGAGATGTTCGAAGCATGCAAATGGATATTCATATGATGAATGATCGAATTACCCTATCCGGACTTTCCAAGTGGTTATCACTTATCGAGTGGATATAGTCCGCGGTTTTGGTTGTACACCATTAGTCCTTACTACTTGAGACATCATTGAGACTCTATATGCTAGTACTGTGCTTTGACTCGTTTACCGACTCTATTGGGGTCATCAGGTGTCGAGATTGGGTACAGTTACAACACATGTAGGAGTCGATGCTTTGTTGTCAAGGATTCACCACATACTTGCGAGTGTGGATATCCTATGCGATCTGAGGAGATATTAGTGTGACGAATCTCTGGCCAGAGTACATGATGTGATTTAAGAAATGGTTTCTTAGTAGCACATGCGATGTCACTATTTGATCTTCAAGATGCATTGCATAGTTATCGAATCTCGAGCGACTCTTGATATACCAATGGTTGTTGATTCGATCGGGATATATGGATGAAGGGACCGTACTGTACGCTAACCAAAATCTACTGGTTCTTGTAGGCACTATCAGTGATACCTAGGGAATCATGGGGCGATGTTGCTAGGCGCTCATACCATGATTCGATGGGCAAGTCGGAAATTGTTGTTCCGAGTCACAAGGAGTTGTGAGCCCACGGCTAGCTGTATCCCTGAACCATTGAGGGTCACACAGTGTAATGGATTTTTAATCCCCGTTGAGATAGTTAAATTTAAAGAGTTAAATTTAATGAACGAAGAAGTCGGACTTCTTATTTAAGAGTAGAGGAGTGAGATTTCCTAAAATGGCATAGTGATGGGCATTTTTGGAAATCACTGAATTCGGATTCAGAAAAATTTATCTTGACTTTAAAAGGTGCAGAAATGGTTTCTGTGCACATTGGTAAAATCGGTTTATCAATCGGAGTCACGATGAATTTTATATTAATTTCTGAACATGCGGGCTTTGCTTGTCGGGCCTGAACTTATGACTAATGGGCCCTAAGCTGTTAGTGGCCTACATTATAAATAAGTTATTGCAGTACAGAAATTACACATAACAAGGCACAAAATTTTCGAAAACCCTAAGCTATTTTTCTTAAAGTGGCCGCCCCCTCTCCCTCTCTCTACTCGAGAAAAATTCCAGCCTGTGATTTTGAATTACAGTCTGGTTTAACGGATCAAATTCGTTAACTCTCTTCGTAGAAAACTTCTGATAGATTTTCTAGTGCAATCTATCAGAGGGATTAAATCTCTATTCGTGGACCTGATAGAAGAACTGTTCGTCCATCGGTTCCAGGGAGATACAACAAGAGCAGAGAAATCTGTTGGTGTCCAGAATCTCGATTCGAGATTAAAGGTAAAAATTATATAATCGTTATTTGATTTTTTACACACACAATTTAATCGTAAAGATGTGATACCAAATATGGAATCGTTCCATATAATAAAAATTTTAAACTTCCGCTGCACCGGGTATCAATCTTGTTTGATCTGAACGCCGCGTTCTACAACAGTGGTATCAGAGCCAGGTTGCTCAGATCAAGCGATTAAATAAATCGATTGTACAAAATTTTTTTTTTAAGCCTCGGTTTTTGAAACAAAATAAATATTTTAAAATAAAAATATTTTTTTCGGGCAAAAACCCGGGCAGCGATTGGATCGCTGCCCGGGAGGGGCAGCGATGGTCGCTGCCCCGGGCAGCGCACGGCGCTGCCCTGCGCAGCGCTGGGCGCTGCCCATGGGCAGAGATGTGATCGCTGCCCAGGGCAGCGATCCTCGCTGCCCTAAGGGCAGCCGGGCTGCCCGGCCCGGGAACGTCCCGGGCGGCCCGCGGGAAAAATTATTTTTAATTTTAAATTAAATTTAAATATGTTAAAATTCTATTTTTGGTCCGATCGAAAATTGTTTTGATTGGTCCACGAGGCGTCGGATCGAATTGTTCGAGTCCGAAAATTTTAAAATTGATTTTTGGATAAATTTGAATTTTTGGAAAATTTTAATATTTTATCCTTTAATTGAATTTTGAAATTAATTAATTTTTGGTACAATTGATGATAAGATATGATCTTATGGATATATTGAGTAAAATATGATTTTATGTATAAAATTGGATTTTATAGATAATATATGATTTTATTTGATAAAAAGATAAAATATGATTTTATATGTAAAATAAGATTTTATGTATGAGATATGATTTTATCTTTTTAAATTTAAATTGCCATTGCATGTTATCCAATAAATTAATTTTGAATTAAATATTATTGGATAAGGATGATCGATTGCCATGACCAATTTTGTAGGTGTACGTTAGGAATTTACATTTGTTTTATTGTTGTTGGTTTTATTAATGGGCCTGGTTTATGGCCCAATATGAATGTCATATGTAATAAAAGTGGGCTTGGTTTATGGCCTGTTCCCACCCCTTAAAAATGTATCCCCTACTTGTCATTGTTATTTATTGTAAATACATTAGATTTAGTGGGAGATCAAGATTTGAAGATGGAGGTGGGCCCAGCAGACAATAAAGACAGAAGAAATGTAAATTGGAAGCAAATGTAATAGGATTGCATTGCATACTGCATATTACCTAGGATTGGACTAAGACTCGTGATTGGCAACCACGGGTCGATTAGAAATGGAATCGATCATCCTATATAATATGTGATATTATGGTTGTATGCATGTTTTATACTAAATTGTGTGAATCCGACAAGCATACAAAATTTTAAAAATGATGAGACAAATTTTTATAATTAAAAATCCCTCATTTTAAATATGATTTAAAATTGATATCAAGATTAATAAAGGAAATTTAAATTTGTTTAAATGTTCCTACCTTCCATCAACGATCAATGTATGAGATGCTACCCGCGGATACGGTCCGGCTCATATTATTGGGGGGGCCCGTTCGTCGGAAAGCTGTACATTGGATCGACACATGTTGTAAGTTGGGTGGAACTCCCATGGGATCGGCTCATATTATTGGGGGATCCACATGGCGACCGTCCATCACAACTTAATATTGATGGGTCATCTTGACATGTCACAATAATCAGCGTCATATTATTGGGCCCTTATTGGACATGAGGTAAAAACGTGGAGGTTGCTTTGGAAGCAATTGGGCTCTACCTTTTGAAAATTATGGTTGGCTGATATTATTCGGGACTATAAGTTTGTCAATTGGACTCCATGTTCTCACTAAGGAAAACAGTTTCCCGTTTTCACTTGAGGGTAGTGAAATCGTTAAAATAGTGGGAGTGAGATTCATAAAATAAATTTCGCCTATTTTATGTCTTAGTAAATTGCTTAAACAATCACTGATATTTGTCTGTTTCTTTTCAGTATTTCATACAATGAATTCGCGTAATCCACTTTTCTCGATCCTCGAACAAAATAAGTTGACTGGCGCAAACTATACAGAATGGTTCCGTAAGTTGAAGATTGTCTTGACTTCGGAGAAGATGCTCTATGTGTTAGAGAAATCTCCTCCGAAGATAGCACCAGCTGACGTAAGTCCGGAGGAGTTAGCCAAACTTGATACATGGTGGGACCATGATATCAAGACCAAATGCTATATGCAAGCCTCAATGTCTGATGAACTCCAGAGGCGATTTGAGGACACCGTGAATGCTGCTGACATTCACGTTCAACTCAAGGAACTTTTTGGGGCTCAATCGAGGGCTGAAAGGTTCGCTACTGTAAAGGATCTAATGACGTGTCGCATGCGTGAAGGGACTTCGGTCCGTGATCATGGGGTACGAGTGATTTGGCTCATACAGAAGTTGGTAACCCTTGATTTGGTGTTGGAGCATGAACTCAACGTGGACTTACTACTTCTGTCTCTTCCTTCTTCGTTTGACGGATTTGTGGTAAATTTCAATATGAACAAGATAGAGGCCTCCCTTGAAGAGATGGTCAATATGCTTGTGACATATGAATCCACATTAAAGAAGGATAAACCGGCTTTCTTGGTGGGCTCCTCTTCTTCTGCTAAGAAGGGGCCAAGTACGAAGGGTAAGAAACGTTCTGCCCCACCCAAGAAAGTCGAACCCGAGAAGAAGTACAAGACAAAGGCTTCAAACATGGAAAAATCCAAGGATGTTTGCCATTACTGCAAGAAGCCCGGTCATTGGAAGCGTAACTGCAAGGAATATCTAGAGCAGTTGCGAACTGCAAAGGGTATGTTCTATATTGAAATAAATGTTTCACTTAATACTACTTCTTGGGTATTGGATACCGGATGTGGATCTCACATTTGCAATGATTTGCAGGTGATGACAAGAAGTCGCAGGCTTAGGATGGGTGAGACCCAGCTGAGGCTCAGAAATGGTTCCAGAGTTGAAGCAAAAGCCGTGGGAGATGTTTATTTAATTTTGCAGAACGGTTTTAAGTTACATTTAAGAGATGTTTTATTTGTTCCAGATTTAATTAAAACATTATTTCTGTTTCTATGCTTGATAGAGATGGTTATTCTTGCAATTTTGTGAATGGGATTTGCAATATTTACAAGAATGAATGTTTAATTGGAAATGGACAACTTGAAAACGATCTATACAACTTAAAACTAAAAGACGTTCCAATAAATTATGTTGATAAACCGGCAACAACAAACAAAAGGAAAATCGATAGCCAAAACCCGGCAAACCTTTGGCACGCTAGGCTAGGTCATATTTCCTCAAGGAGGATGAACAAGCTAGTGGGAGAGGGCATGTTTGATATGTCTGATATTAACTCTCTACCTACTTGTGAATCCTGCCTAAAAGGAAAAATGACTAAATCTCCTTTTAAGGGGAAACCTGAGCGTAGTCAAAATCTGTTGGATTTGATCCATACAGATGTTTGTGGTCCATTTAGAGTTGGGACTCAATATGGCCACACCTACTTCATTACCTTTACTGATGATTATTCAAGGTATGGGTATTTATATTTAATGAAATATAAGTCAGAAGCATTTGAAAACTTCAAAGAATTCAAGGCTGAAGTAGAAAACAAGCTAGGTAAAAGTATTAAAGCACTTCGATCGGATCGAGGTGGAGAATACTTGAGTACCGAGTTTTTGGACTATCTGAAAGAGAATGGGATTCTCTCTCAGTGGACTCCTCCTATGACACCACAGCTGAATGGTGTATCGGAGCGTCGTAATCGAACTCTGTTGGACATGGTTCGATCCATGATGAGCTTCACTGAGCTTCCACCTTCGTTTTGGGGCTATGCACTTGAAACGGAGGTATTGTTGTTGAACAACGTCCACACTAAAGCAGTGGACAAAACACCATACGAGTTATGGAATGGCAAAGCTCCTAAGTATTCGTACTTGAGGATTTGGGGATGTCCTGCTTACGTGAAGCGGACAGTGGGAGATAAGTTGGATAGTCGATCCAGCTTATGTTATTTTGTAGGGTATCCGAAGAATTCAATCGGATATTATTTCTATTATCCTGCTGAAACAAAGGTGTTTGTTTCAAGGAATGCCACCTTCTTGGAGAAGGAGTTCTTATTGGATAAGAAAGGCGAGATGATGGAACTCGAAGAAATTCGAGAAGAACCCGAAATACAAAATAACGATCCTACGCCTCAGGAACCATTGCTGGACACGCCTATACCTAGAAGATCCGAGAGGACTTCTAGACCTCCTATTCGATATGGTCTTCTTCTTGAAGGGGATCAAAATGAACCCGATGTTGGATGTGATCCAAGAAACTTCAAGGAAGCAATTTCTGATGCGGATTCAAATTTATGGCTTGAAGCTATGCAGTCGGATATAGATTCGATGCATACAAACCAAGTTTGGTCTTTAGTAGATCCTCCCGATGGAATTGTTCCAATAGGGTGTAAATGGATCTACAAGAGAAAGCTTGGGCTTGATGGTAAGGTATTGACCTACAAGGCGCGATTGGTGGCAAAAGGTTATACTCAAAGACAAGGAGTTGACTATGATGAAACCTTTTCACCAGTTGCAATGTTCAAGTCCATAAGAATCCTTATTGTCATAGCTGCATGGTATGACTATGAGATATGGCAAATGTATGTGAAGACTTCTTTTCTTAATGGAGACATTAAGGAAGAAATCTATATGAAGCAGCCTGAGGGGTTCACATCCATGGGAAGCGAGCATAAGGTATGCAAGCTTCAGAGATCAATTTATGGTCTAAAACAAGCATCAAGAAGTTGGAACCAAAAATTTGATGAAACAATAAAAGATTTTGATTTCATCAAGAATCCGGAGGAACCATGCGTGTACAAGAAAGTAGTTAAGGATGCTGTGACATTCTTAGTACTTTATGTTGATGACATCCTACTCATTGGGAATGATGTAGGGATGTTGCAGTCAACAAAGATATGGTTATCAGGTAGATTTTCGATGAAGGATTTGGGTGAGGCATCCTATATTCTTGGGATACAGATCTATAGAGATAGATCTAAGAGAATGATAGGACTCACTCAATCAACCTACATCGACACCATATTGAAACGGTTTTCAATGGATGGGTCCAAGAGAGGACATCTACCCATGTGTCATGGAGTTTCTCTATCCAAGTCTATGTGTCCCAAGACTGATCAGAGATAGAGAAAATGACACATGTACCATATGCGTCAGCCATAGGTAGTATCATGTATGGGATGATATCTACCAGACCGGATGTAGCATTTGCTCTGAGTGTCACGAGCAGATATCAAGCTAATCCCGGTCAAATGCATTGGAAAGCCGTGAAGGACATTCTTAAGTACTTACGAAGGACTAAGAATATGTTCATGGTATATGGAGGAAGAGAACTAAAATTGGAAGGCTATACCGACTCTAGCTTCCAAAGTGACGTGGATGACTCGAAGTCAACCTCTGGATTTGTGTTCATGCTCAATGGCGGTGCTGTCTCTTGGAAGAGTTCCAAGCAGGACACCACAGCGGATTCCACCAGTGAGGCAGAATACATTGCAGCATCAGCTGCTGCTAAAGAGGCCGTTTGGATGAGGAATTTCGTCCAAGAGTTGGGTGTCATTCCTGAAGTTGTTGGTCCAGTCCCGGTGTACTGTGACAACACGGGTGCCGTTGCTCAGGCAAAGGAACCAAGGTCTCATCAAAGATCCAAACACGTATTGAGGAAATACCACATCATCCGGGAGATTGTGGAAAGAGGAGACATCACTGTCGAAAGAGTGGCCTCTGCAGACAATATCGCTGATCCACTTACTAAGCCCTTGCCAGGACCATTATTTGACAAACATCGCGAAGCAATGGGTCTACGTAGTATGACTAGTTGGCTATAGGGCAAGTGGGAGATTGAAAGAGTGGGTGCCCAGTGAGCCAACTTGTGGCTAAGGGCTTTGATGACTCTTTGTATAAACAATCTTTTGTTTAATATAATTTACACTTTTATTAATGGCAATGACTTTATCTTTCTTCATATTGTTATATTGTGATATACTATTGTTGTTTTGATAAAGACCTTGAATATACTATAGTGTATGTAAGATGTGGTAGAACATGGGGATGTCTATCATGAAACACATCTTATAGTCACTGTATACTCTAAACTGTTCCTAGTCGATTGAGCCGTCCGATAATAAGGATAAGTATCGCTCGAGTGTGAGACTAGCATTTGCGATGCAGAGTACCACGTTTCATTGGTAGGGAACATAGAGATGTTCGAAGCATGCAAATGGATATTCATATGATGAATGATCGAATTACCCTATCCGGACTTTCCAAGTGGTTATCACTTATCGAGTGGATATAGTCCGCGGTTTTGGTTGTACACCATTAGTCCTTACTACTTGAGACATCATTGAGACTCTATATGCTAGTACTGTGATTTGACTCGTTTACCGACTCTATTGGGGTCATCAGGTGTCGGGATTGGGTACAGTTACAACACATGTAGGAGTCGATGCTTTGTTGTCAAGGATTCACCACATACTTGCGAGTGTGGATATCCTATGCGATCGGAGGAGATATTAGTGTGACGAATCTCTGGCCAGAGTACATGATGTGATTTAAGAAATGGTTTCTTAGTAGCACATGCGATGTCACTATTTGATCTTCAAGATGCATTGCATAGTTATCGAATCTCGAGCGACTCTCGATATACCAATGGTTGTTGATTCGATCGGGATATATGGATGAAGGGACCGTACTGTACGCTAACCAAAATCTACTGGTTCTTGTAGGCACTATCAGTGATACCTAGGGAATCATGGGGCGATGTTGCTAGGCGCTCATACCATGATTCGATGGGCAAGTCGGAAATTGTTGTTCCGAGTCACAAGGAGTTGTGAGCCCACGGCTAGCTGTATCCCTGAACCATTGAGGGTCACACAGTGTAATGGATTTTTAATCCCTGTTGAGATAGTTAAATTTAAAGAGTTAAATTTAATGAACAAAGAAGTTGGACTTCTTATTTAAGAGTAGAGGAGTGAGATTTCCTAAAATGACATAGTGATGGGCATTTTTGGAAATCACTGAATTCGGATTCAGAAAAATTTATCTTGACTTTAAAAGGTGCAGAAATGGTTTCTGTGCACATTGGTAAAATCGGTTTATCAATCGGAGTCACGATGAATTTTATATTAATTTCTGAACATGCGGGCTTTGCTTGTCGGGCCTGAACTTATGACTAATGGGCCCTAAGCTGTTAGTGGCCTACATTATAAATAAGTTATTGCAGTACAGAAATTACACATAACAAGGCACAAAATTTTCGAAAACCCTAAGCTATTTTTCTTAAAGTGGCCGCCCCCTCTCCCTCTCTCTACTCGAGAAAAATTCCAGCCTGTGATTTTGAATTACAGTCTGGTTTAACGGATCAAATTCGTTAACTCTCTTCGTAGAAAACTTTTGATAGATTTTCTAGTGCAATCTATCAGAGGGATTAAATCTCTATTCGGGGACCTGATAGAAGAACTGTTCGTCCATCGGTTCCAGGGAGATACAACAAGAGCAGAGAAATCTGTTGGTGTCCAGAATCTCGATTCGAGATTAAAGGTAAAAATTATATAATCGTTATTTGAATTTTTACACACACAATTTAATCGTAAAGATGTGATACCCAATATGGAATCGTTCCATATAATAAAAATTTTAAACTTCCGCTGCACCGGGTATCAATCTTGTTTGATCTGAATGCCGCGTTCTACAACACGCACTGCCTTCAAACACCTATTGGGATGTCTCCTACAGGCTGGTTTTTGGTAAGGCATGTCATTTACCTTTGGAGTTGGAGCACAAGGAGTTTTGGGCTGTCAAGAAGCTAAACATGGATCTCAAAGCATCCGGGGAGTTGCGGAAACTACAGTTGTATGAATTGGATGAATTTCGAAATTAAGCATATGAGAATGCCAAGATATACAAAGAGCAAACAAAGAAGTGGCATGATAAAAACATTGTGCATAGGAAATTCGAAATGGGTCAGAAAGTTTTGTTATTTAACTCTCGTTTGAATTATTTCCAGGGAAGTTGAAATCGCGATGGTCCGGGCCGTTTCTCGTGGAGACCGTTTATCCACATGGTGCCATTGAATTGCGATGTACAGATGGAAGAACTTTCAAGGTTAATGGGCAGAGAGTCAAGCAATACTTTGGCAACGAAGTACCACCCGCATCCAGCGCATTGCTTGATGATCCCAACTAAAGACTGGTTCAAGTCGGACTGATGACTTTAAACCAAGCGCTCTTTGGGAGGCAACCCAAACTTTTTAGTTTATGTCTTTAATTTTCTTTATTTTTTCATTTTATTTTTGTTTTTTTAAGTTTTTAATTATATTTTGATATGCTTTGGAAGTAATTTGGATAATTTTCTTTGAATTTTTTCAGGCTATTGGAGCTCTGTTCGAACAAAAGGTGCGCCCGCCCCACCTAAAGGAATGCCCGCGCCACTACTGAAGACATCACAAGTAAATTTTTTGAAAGGGAGGCGCGCCTGCGCTGCTCTGAAGTTGCGTTTGAATTATTTTCTCGAGCCTAAAGCGCGCCCGCCCTTTACATTAGTGCACCCGCCCCGAGTGCATCACTATTGTCCGCGAACTGAAGGCACGGGCGCCTCTATACCTTGCGCGCCTACCCCGCCCCTGCACTAATAAAATCGTACACAGCCGAAGAGGAAGCGCGCCCGCCCCGCCTGCTTTATTCCATATATCCGACTTCTTACCTCTTTTCTTTCCTCACTTTTTCCCTAATTCTCCTACACATATCCATCCTCACGCCTCTTTCCCTTCTCCTACTGCAATAATTGGCTATTCTATCTCCTAATCTCCAACATACACCATCTAATTTCTTTGCTCATCATCTTTTCAAAGCAGGTCGGTCTCACCACATTGACAAGGGCGACTCGCTTCCAAGTGTTGTGGGTTCTAAAAAGGGAAATGGTTGCTTATCTACTCTTGTCGGACTCGTTTGGAGTAAGTTCGTTCTTTTTGGTGATCATAAACGTGACTTGGGTGGTGAGTATTCGGAAATTATATCTATTGCGGTGTGTGGATATTGAAGTCTTGTGTGGTTAATCAATCTATGGAGTGTGGATTATATTGGATTGTATTTGAAGCTATCGTTGTTGTTTGTTGATTGTGGAGTATATTCAAGTTTGGGGGAGTTGTGGTTGTCGCAATTTGGTTCATTGTTGTGGTTCAGTGGTTTGCATTCTAAGTGTTTGAATAATGGCACCAAAGAAGAAGCTAAAATCTATTGCATCATCTTCTACTGCCACATCGGAGCTTGAACCACAACGTTTTTGGAATGAGATTGCAGAAGGGAATTATCAACAATGTCTAGGGAAAACAATACTGTAAGAGTGGGTGCCCAGTGAGCCAACTGTGTGGCTATGGGCTTTGTTGACTCTTTGTATAAACAATCTTTTGTTTAATATTATTTACACTTTTATGGCAATGACTTTATATTACTTCATATTGTTATATTGTGATATACTATTGTTGTTTTGATAAAGACCTTGAATATACTATAGTGTATGTAAGATGTGGTAGAACATGGAGATGTCTATCATGAAATACATCTTATAGTCACTGTATATTCTAAAACCGTTCCTAGTCGATTGAGCCGTCCGATAATAAGGATAAGGATCGCTCGAGTTTGAGACTAGCATTTGCGATGCGGAGTACCACGTTTCATTGGTAGGGAACATGGAGATGTTCGAAGCATGCAAATGGATATTCATAGGATGAATAGTCGAACTACCCTATCCGGACTTTCCAAGTGGTTATCACTTATCGAGTGGATAAAGTCCGCGGTTTTGGTTGTACACCATTAGTCCTTACGACTTGAAACATCATGGAGACTCTATATGCTAGTACTGTGCTTTGACTCGTTTACCGACTCTGAGGGGGTCATCAGGTGTCGAGATTGGGTACAGTTACGACACATATAGGAGTCAATGCATTGTTGTCAAGGATTCACCACATACTTGCGAGTGTGGATATCCTATGCGATCTGAGGAGATATTAGTGTGACAAATCTCTGGCCAGAGTACTTGATGTGATTTAAGAAATGGTTTCTTAGTAGCACATGCGATGTCACTAATTTGATCTTCAAGATGTATTGCATAGTTATCGAATCTTGAGCGACTCTCGATATACCAATGGTTGTTGATTCGATCGGGATATATGGATGAAGGGACCGTACTGTACGTTAACCAAAATCTACTGGTTCTTGTAGGCACTATCAGTGATACCTAGGGAATCATGGGGCGATGTTGCTAGGCGCTTTACCATGATTCGTTGGGCAAGTCGGAAAGTGTTGTTCCGAGTCACAAGGAGTTGTGAGCCCACGGCTAGCTGTATCCCTGAACCATTGAGGGTCACACAGTGTAATGGAGTTTTAATCCCCGTTGAGATAGTTAAATTTAAAGAGTTAAATTTAATGAACTAAGGAGTTGGACTTCTTAAATAAGAGTAAGGGAGTAGGGCTTCCTAAAATGACATAGGGATGGACATTTTTGGAAACCACTGAATTCGGATTCAGGAAAATTTATTTTGACTTTAAAACGTGCAGAAATGGTTTCTGTGCACATTGGTGAAATCGTTTCATCAATCGGAGTCACGATAAATTTTATATTAATTTCTGAACGAGCGGGCTTTGCTTGTCGGGCCCCAGCTTATGACTAATGGGCCCTAAGGTGTTAGTGGCCTGCATTATAAATAAGTTATTTCAGTACAGAAATTACACACAACAGGTCATAATTTTGAGACAGGATTTTCGAAACCCTAGCCCCTCTCAAAACGTTTTCGGCCGCCCCTTCCTCCCTCTGCCCGAGAAAATTCCGGTCTGTGATTTTGAATCGCAGTAAGGAATAACGAATCAAATTCGTGTATTCTCTTCGCAGAAAACTTCTGATAGATTTTCTAGTGCAATCTATCAGAGGGATTAAACCTCTGTTCGTGGACCTGATTGAAGGCGTTCATCGGTTCCAGGGAGAGACAACAAGAGCAGAATTGTTCTGTTGGTGTCCATTAATCTCGTTGCGAGATTTAAGGTAAAATTTAATTAATTGTTATTTGAATTTTACACACACGTAATTCAATCGATGAACGGTTGATACCCATACCATGGAAACGTTCCATGAAAAATTTTTAAACTTCCGCTGCACCGGGTATCAATCGTAATTGGTCTGGGAACTCGCCAGTTTTCCAACAGTGGTATCAGAGCCAGGTTGCTCAGATCAATCGATTGAATAATCAATTGTACAAAATTTTTGAGTCTCGGTTTATGAAACAAAATAAATATTTTTAATAAAAAAATTTTTTCGGGGCAAAACCCGGGCAGCGATTGGATCGCTGCCCGGTGGGGCAGCAATTGTTGCTGCCCCGGGCGGCGCACGGCGCCGCCCAAAGGGGGCGCACAGCGCCGCCCAAGGCGGCGACCGTCGCCGCCCAGGGCGGCGCACGGCGCCGCCCAGGGCAGCGCTGTGCGCTGCCCAGGGGCGGCGCTCGGCGCTGCCCAGCGCAGCGCTGGGCGCTGCGCAGGGCGGCGCTCGGCGCCGCCCAGGGCAGCGCACGGCGCCGCCCAGGGGCGGCGCCAGGCGCTGCCCTAAGGGGGCAGCCGGGCTGCCCCCGGCCCGCGCCCCGGGTGCGGGCCGACCCGGGAGTGTCCCGGGTGGCCCGCGGGAAAAATTAATTTTTAATTTTTTATTAATTTTAATATTTAAAATTTTATTTTTGGTCCGGTCAAAAATTGTTTTTGATTGGTTCACGAGATTTCGGATCGAATTGTTCGAGTCCGTAAATTTTAAAATTGATTTTGGATAAATTTGAATTTTTGGAAAATTTTAATATTTTATCCGTAAATTGAATTTTGAAATCAATTATTTTGGTACAATTGATGATAAGATATGATCTTATGATATATTAGATAAAATATGATTTTATTTGTAAAATTGGATTTTATAGATAAAATATGATTTTATTTGATATGGAGATAAAATATGATTTTATATGTGAAATGTGATTTTATATATAAAATATGATTTTATCTTGTTTAAATTTGAATTGCCACAGCATGTTATCCAATAAATTAATTTTGAATTAAATGTTATTGGATAAGGATGATCGATTGCCATGACCAATTTTGTAGGTGTATGTTAGGAATTTACATTTTGTCTTTATTGTTGTTGGTTTTATTAATGGGCCTGGTTTATGGCCCGATATGAATGTCATATGTAATAAAAGTGGCTTGGTTTATAGCCCGTTCCCATCCCCTAAAAATGTATCCCCTACTTGTCATTGTTATTTAATTGTAAATACATTAGATTTAGTGGGAGATCAAGATTTGAAGATGGTGGGCCCAGCAGACAATGAAGACTGAAGAAATGTAAATTGGAAGCATATGTAATAGGATTGCATTTGCATACTGCATATTACCTAGGATTGGACTAAGACCCGTGATTGGCAACCACGGGTCAATTAGAAATGGAATCGATCATCCTATATAATATGTGATATTATGATTGTATGCATGTTTAGACATAAATTGCGTGAATCCGGCAATGCATGCAATAAATTAAAAATGATGAGACAAATAATTTTATAAATAAAATCCCTCATTTTAAATATGATTTAAAATTTATATCAAGATAAATAAAGGAAATTTAAATATTGTTTAAATGTTCCTACCTTCCATCAACGGTCAATGTATGTGATGCTACCCGCGGATACGGTCCGGCTCATATTATTGGGGGGGCCCGTTCGTCGGAAAGCTGTACATTGGATCGACAAATGTTGTAAGTTGGGTGGAACTCCCATGGGATCGGCTCATATTATTGGGGGATCCACATGGCGACCGTCCATCACAACTTAATATTGATGGGTCATCTTGACATGTCACTTTAAACGGCGTCATATTATTGGGCCCTTATTGGACATGAGGTAAATACATGGGGGTTGCTTTGGAAGCAATTGGGCTCTACCTTTTGAGAATTATGGTTGGCTGATATTATTCGGGACCATAAGTTTGTCAATTGGACTCCATGTTCTCACTAAGGAAAAGTTTCCCGTTTTCACTAGAGGGTGGTGAAATCGTTAAAATAGTGGGAGTGAGATTCATAAAATTAAATTCGCCTATTTTATGTCTTAGTAAATTGTTAAACAATCATTGATATATGTCTGTTTTTCCTTTTCAGTATTTCATACAATGAATTCGCGAAATCCTTTATTCTCGATCCTCGAACAAAACAAGCTGACTGGCGCCAACTATACGGAATGGTTCCGGAAGTTGAAGATTGTCTTAACTTCGGAGAAAATGCTCTACGTGTTAGAGAAAGCACCTCCGAAGGAAGCACCAGCTGACATAAGTCCGGAGGAATTGGCCAAACTTGATGCATGGTGTGACCATGACATCAAGACCAAATGCTATATGCAAGCCTCGATGTCTGATGAACTCCAGAGGCGATTTGAGGACACGGTGAATGCTGCTGACATTCACACGCAACTCAAGGAACTTTTTGGGGCTCAGTCGAGGGCTGAAAGGTTCTCTACTGTTAAGGAGTTGATGACGTGCCGCATGCGTGAAGGGACTTCGGTCCGTGATCATGGGGTACGAGTGATTTGGCTCATACAGAAGTTAGCGACCCTTGATTTGGTGTTGGAGCATGAACTCAATGTGGACTTGCTGCTTCTATCTCTTCCTTCTTCATTTGATGGATTCGTGATAAATTTTAATATGAACAAGATAGAGGCCACCCTTGAAGAGATGGTCAATATGCTCGTTACATATGAATCCACACTTAAGAAGGATAAGCCAGCTTTCTTGGTGGGCTCCTCATCTTCTGCTAAGAAGGGGCCAAGTATGAAGGGCAAGAAACGTTCTGCCCCACCCAAGAAAGTGGAACCCGAGAAGAAGCAAAAGACAAAGGCTTCAAACGATGGAAAATCCAAGGATGTTTGCCATTACTGCAAGAAGCCGGGTCATTGGAAGCGCAACTGCAAGGAGTATCTTGAGCAGTTGGGAACTGCAAAGGGTATGTTCTATATCGAAATAAACATGTCACTTAATACAACTTCTTGGGTATTGGATACCGGATGTGGTTCTCACATTTGCAATGATTTGCAGGTGATGACAAGAAGTCGCAGGCTTAGAATGGGTGAGACCCAGCTGAGGCTCGGGAATGGTTCCAGAGTTGAAGCTACGGCCATTGGAGATGTTTGTTTGATTTTGCAGAATGGTTTTAAATTATTGTTGAGAGATGTTTTATTTGTGCCAGATTTAATTAAAAACATTATTTCTATTTCTATGCTTGATAGAGATGGTTATTCTTGTAATTTTGTGAATGGGATTTGCAGTATTTACAAGAATGAATGTTTAATTGGAAATGGACAACTTGAAAACGATCTATACAATTTAAAACTAAAAGACGTTCCAGTGAATTGTATTGACAAACCGGCAACAACAAACAAAAGGAAAATCGATAGTCAAAACCCGGCAAACCTTTGGCACGCTAGACTAGGTCATATTTCCTCAAGGAGGATGAACAAGCTAGTGGGAGAGGGCATGTTTGATATGTCTGATATTAACTCTCTACCTACTTGTGAATCCTGCCTAAAAGGGAAAATGACTAAATCTCCTTTTAAGGGGAAGCCTGAACGTAGTCAAAATCTGTTGGATTTGATCCATACAGATGTTTGTGGTCCATTTAGAGTAGGGACTCAACATGGCCACACCTACTTCATTACCTTTACTGATGATTATTCTAGGTATGGGTATTTATATTTAATGAAATATAAGTCTGAAGCATTTGAAAAGTTCAAAGAATTCAAGGCTGAAGTAGAAAACAAGCTAGGTAAAAGTATTAAAGCACTTCGATCGGATCGAGGTGGAGAATACTTGAGTACCGAGTTTTTGGACTATCTAAAAGAGAATGGGATTCTCTCTCAGTGGACTCCTCCTATGACACCACAGCTTAATGGTGTATCGGAGCGCCGTAATCGAATTTTGTTGGACATGGTTCGATCCATGATGAGCTTCACTGAGCTTCCACCTTCGTTTTGGGGCTATGCGCTTGAAACGGCGGTATTGTTGTTGAATAACGTCCACACTAAAGCAGTGGACAAAACACCATACGAGTTATGGAATGGCAAAGCTCCTAAGTATTCATACTTGAGGATTTGGGGATGTCCTGCTTACGTGAAGCGGACAGTGGGAGATAAGTTGGATAGTCGATCCAGCCTGTGTTATTTTGTGGGGTATCCGAAGAATTCAATCGGATATTATTTCTATTATCCTGCTGAAACAAAGGTGTTTGTTTCGCGGAATGCCACCTTCTTGGAGAAGGAGTTCTTATTGGATAAGAAAGGCGAGATGATGGAACTCGAAGAAGTTCGAGAAGAACCCGAAATACAAAATAACGATCCCACACCTCAGGAACCATTGCTGGACACGCCTGCACCTAGAAGATCCGAGAGGACTTCTAGACCTCCAGTTCGATATGGTCTTCTTCTTGAAGAGGGTCAAGATGAACCCGACATTGGATGTGATCCAAGAAGCTTCAAGGAAGCAATTTCTGATGCGGATTCGAATTTATGGCTTGAAGCTATGCAATCAGAATTGGATTCGATGCATACTAACCAAGTCTGGACTTTAGTGGATCCTCCGATGGAATTGTTCCAATAGGGTGTAAATGGATCTACAAAAGAAAGCTTGGCCTGATGGTAAGGTATTGACCTACAAGGCGCGATTGGTGGCGAAAGGTTATACTCAAAGGCAAGGAGTTGACTATGATGAAACTTTTTCACCAGTCGCAATGTTCAAGTCCATAAGAATCCTAATTGCCATAGCTGCATGGTATGACTATGAGATATGGCAAATGGATGTGAAGACTGCTTTTCTTAATGGAGACATTAAGGAAGAAATCTATATGAAGCAGCCTGAGGGGTACACATCCATGGGAAGCGAGCATAAGGTATGCAAGCTTCAGAGATCAATTTATGGTCTAAAACAAGCATCAAGAAGTTGGAACCAGAAATTTGATGAAACAATTAAAGACTTTGGTTTCATCAAGAACCCGGAGGAACCTTGCTTGTACAAGAAAGTAGTTAAGGATGCGGTGACATTCTTAGTACTTTATGTTGATGACATCCTACTCATTGGGAATGATGTAGGGATGTTGCAGTCAACAAAGATATGGTTATCAGGTAGATTTTCGATGAAGGATTTGGGTGAGGCATCCTACATTCTTGGGATACAGATCTATAGGGATAGATCTAAGAGAATGATAGGACTCACTCAATCAACCTACATCGATACCATATTGAAACGGTTTTCAATGGATGGGTCCAAGAGAGGACATCTACCCATGTGTCATGGAGTTTCTCTATCCAAGTCTATGTGTCCCAAGACTGATGCAGAGATAGAGAATATGACACATGTACCATATGCGTCAGCTATAGGTAGCATCATGTATGGGATGATATCTACCAGACCGGATGTAGCATTTGCTCTGAGTGTCACGAGCAGATATCAGTCTAATCCTGGTCAGATGCATTGGAAAGCCGTGAAGGACATTCTTAAGTACTTGCGAAGGACTAAGAATATGTTCATGGTTTATGGAGGACGAGAACTCAAACTGGAAGGCTATACCGACTCTAGCTTCCAAAGTGATGTGGATGACTCGAAGTCAACCTCTGGATTTGTGTTCATGCTCAATGGCGGTGCTGTCTCTTGGAAGAGTTCCAAGCAGGACACCACAGCGGATTCCACCACTGAGGCTGAATACATTGCAGCATCAGCTGCTGCTAAAGAGGCCGTTTGGATGAGGAATTTCGTCCAAGAGTTGGGCGTCATTCCTGAATTTGTTGGTCCAGTCCCGGTGTACTGCGACAACACGGGTGCCGTTGCTCAAGCAAAGGAACCAAGGTCTCATCAAAGATCCAAACACGTACTGAGGAAATACCACATAATCCGGGAGATTGTGGAAAGAGGAGACATCAGTGTCGAACGAGTGGCCTCTGCAGACAATATCGCTGATCCACTTACTAAGCCTTTGCCAGGACCATTGTTTGACAAACATCGCGAAGCAATGGGTCTACGTAGTATGACTAGTTGGCTATAGGGCAAGTGGGAGATTGTAAGAGTGGGTGCCCAGTGAGCCAACTGTGTGGCTATGGGCTTTGTTGACTCTTTGTATAAACAATCTTTTGTTTAATATTATTTACACTTTTATGGCAATGACTTTATATTACTTCATATTGTTATATTGTGATATACTATTGTTGTTTTGATAAAGACCTTGAATATACTATAGTGTATGTAAGATGTGGTAGAACATGGAGATGTCTATCATGAAATACATCTTATAGTCACTGTATATTCTAAAACCGTTCCTAGTCGATTGAGCCGTCCGATAATAAGGATAAGGATCGCTCGAGTTTGAGACTAGCATTTGCGATGCGGAGTACCACGTTTCATTGGTAGGGAACATGGAGATGTTCGAAGCATGCAAATGGATATTCATAGGATGAATAGTCGAACTACCCTATCCGGACTTTCCAAGTGGTTATCACTTATCGAGTGGATAAAGTCCGCGGTTTTGGTTTTACACCATTAGTCCTTACGACTTGAAACATCATGGAGACTCTATATGCTAGTACTGTGCTTTGACTCGTTTACCGACTCTGAGGGGGTCATCAGGTGTCGAGATTGGGTACAGTTACGACACATATAGGAGTCAATGCATTGTTGTCAAGGATTCACCACATACTTGCGAGTGTGGATATCCTATGCGATCTGAGGAGATATTAGTGTGACAAATCTCTGGCCAGAGTACTTGATGTGATTTAAGAAATGGTTTCTTAGTAGCACATGCGATGTCACTAATTTGATCTTCAAGATGTATTGCATAGTTATCGAATCTTGAGCGACTCTCGATATACCAATGGTTGTTGATTCGATCGGGATATATGGATGAAGGGACCGTACTGTACGTTAACCAAAATCTACTGGTTCTTGTAGGCACTATCAGTGATACCTAGGGAATCATGGGGCGATGTTGCTAGGCGCTTTACCATGATTCGTTGGGCAAGTCGGAAAGTGTTGTTCCGAGTCACAAGGAGTTGTGAGCCCACGGCTAGCTGTATCCCTGAACCATTGAGGGTCACACAGTGTAATGGAGTTTTAATCCCCGTTGAGATAGTTAAATTTAAAGAGTTAAATTTAATGAACTAAGGAGTTGGATTCTTAAATAAGAGTAAGGGAGTAGGGCTTCCTAAAATGACATAGGGATGGACATTTTTGGAAACCACTGAATTCGGATTCAGGAAAATTTATTTTGACTTTAAAACGTGCAGAAATGGTTTCTGTGCACATTGGTGAAATCGTTTCATCAATCGGAGTCACGATAAATTTTATATTAATTTCTGAACGAGCGGGCTTTGCTTGTCGGGCCCCAGCTTATGACTAATGGGCCCTAAGGTGTTAGTGGCCTGCATTATAAATAAGTTATTTCAGTACAGAAATTACACACAACAGGTCATAATTTTGAGACAGGATTTTCGAAACCCTAGCCCCTCTCAAAACGTTTTCGGCCGCCCCTTCCTCCCTCTGCCCGAGAAAATTCCGGTCTGTGATTTTGAATCGCAGTAAGGAATAACGAATCAAATTCGTGTATTCTCTTCGCAGAAAACTTCTGATAGATTTTCTAGTGCAATCTATCAGAGGGATTAAACCTCTGTTCGTGGACCTGATTGAAGGCGTTCATCGGTTCCAGGGAGAGACAACAAGAGCAGAATTGTTCTGTTGGTGTCCATTAATCTCGTTGCGAGATTTAAGGTAAAATTTAATTAATTGTTATTTGAATTTTACACACACGTAATTCAATCGATGAACGGTTGATACCCATACCATGGAAACGTTCCATGAAAAATTTTTAAACTTCCGCTGCACCGGGTATCAATCGTAATTGGTCTGGGAACTCGCCAGTTTTCCAACAAATACTACCCGAGCGTTGTTTCGATACATCAATTGGGTTTGGGAATGATGAGTTTTTTAGTACAATTGGTCGGGATGTGGCTGGTCGTCAATGGTTAAATTTTGTTCAGCCACCTCAGGATGCAGTCGTCACAGTAGTTCGTGAATTTTATGCGAACTTGAAGGTAAAGCACATGCAGCTCAAAGTGCTTGTCCGCGGGAAGTTGGTGCCTTTTGATGCTCACATGATTAACACTATGTATAATCTCCCGCCAGTGTTTCATGATGAGTACGCGGAATACCGAGCTAATGAAGTGGATCACGCGGCGATTCTGAGCCGTATATGTGTTCCGGGCACAGAATGGCGCATGGGCCGTGATCACCTGCCTTCCAAATTGAAGAACACCGAACTGATTCCTGATGCTAAGATGTGGTATAACTTTGTGTGTGCTCGACTTAAACCAACCGACCACGAGCATGAGGTGACCCGAGAACGAGCGAATCTTGTTTATTGTATTATGGATTGCATTGCCGGCACTTATCACTGACCTTTGTGAAGAGGCGGGAGTAGAGTGGAGCCAGAATGAAGAATTGCTGAAAGCTACTGCTCCTATTGTTTTTCATGCTCCATTTCATATGATACCGACTTCTACCACAGAACTCGCGCTGAGAGAAGAGAATTTAATGAGAGAGCATCTGCCCAAAGCGGCCCTGCACCCCGACCTCAGGCCCCTCATGTTGCACCTAACCGTGTTGCTATTCTGAAGGACGAATTGCGATTGCACCGTCAAGAGTTTCGGACGTTTCAGCAGACTACTGGTGTCTTTATGGACTACATGATGGATTTTACAGATGCTTTGCGACATCAGTTTCAACAGGCTGCTAGTTTGACTCATCCGTTTCCTCCGTATCTGCAGTGGCCACCTACTTTTGGCCCTTCTGATCCTGGCCACGATTGTAGTGACCCTTACCCGGATCACCTACTAAACAGAACTTATGCATGCAATTAACTTAATAAAAACAGATATCAGAATAAAACTACGGAAACCATAAAAAATATACAATCCCAAGTAAAGGAATCTGTAATTTATCCAAAAATATACAACCAAATCGAATAGCTGTATAAACCCAAACAACAGTAATAAAACCTAGACAAAGCTCCAGCTGGCCAACCACTGACTAGCCCCTCCTAGATCCACCCTCCTCGTCCAATCGCAAACCTGCCCCATGGAATAGGGTGTCCAGAAACACAGAGTACGAGACGTTAGCATAAAACGCTCAGTACGAGAGTATGAGTATACATGCATGCAAAGTGAACTCCCTATAGACTCGAGGTCAAGGATCAGATAACAGAGACAGGCTGGGCCCTGGTATGTAGCACGCTGTGCCGTCGCTTCAGGAGGTGGCTCCCATACTGAGATAACCGTGGATACGCCGGACCCAAATCGATGGAAGTCCATCCACTAACAGGATAGGGTACAACCCTACTAACGGACATCTCGAAAGAGATACAACAAGATGCAAATGAATGCAGCATAATATCATGGCATATAAATCATGCAGTCACATAATACATGCATACTCAGTCAGGATATCTCGAACAGTACTTCCGTACCTCAAAACAGTGCAAGCTCTACCAACTCTAGGTCCACGCCTATAGTCTTCTCTACACTGCCAAATGATACTACTATCATTAAAGTGCTCTAAAAGCCTTAACTAAGCTATTGCATACTCATAAATATTTATAGGAAGCAAAAGCTATACCTTCGTCCGTCGTTAGCCCTTTGATGTCGATGCCTCCAGAACTTGGGCACAACTCCGCTACGACTATTGAACGCCTCGTCGACCTCCAGACCAAGCCTAAGAAGACTAGAACAGTTCCAAAAGGACTAGAATGGAAAGGAGAACTCGGAATTGGCAAATGAAAGTGAAGCCTCGGTCTTCTATTTATAGACAACGATCGGAACTTCCGATCCTTGATCGGAACGTCCGATCCTGCCATCGGAGCTTCCGAAGATCCTGATCTGCCACGTGTCAAAATATAACTTGTTGACTCCGGATAGGGGTGATCGGAGCTTCCGGTCCTGATCGGAGCTTCCGATCTTGCCACACGTCATGCCTGACGTAATATTGATCGGAGCTTCCGATCCTGTTCGGATTTTCCGATCCTGATCGGAGCTTCCGAACTCACCTTCGGAGCATCCGAACTCTACTCAAGTAATTTAATTACTGATTTTGGTTACGGGCTACTACAACGATGATGCTTCTAGTGATGGCGAAGACCACTGACGGTCGTCGTTTGCGGTACATGTCCTTCATACTTTATTGTTTTATTCCTTGAGGACAATGAATGTGACAAGTTTGGGGGGAGTTGTGTCATTTCTGACTTTTGTTGTTGTTTGGAGTTGTTTTGTATTTTTATTTTAGTTGTTGGGTTCTTAGGAGTTGTGTTGGTGTGTGGCTGAATTTGAGAAATTCATGTAGTTGTGGTTTTGGTGAATGATGTTGAGAAGTCATGAATGAAATGGATTGATGGCCAATGATGTTAACTTCTTGTTTTATAACTGAAATCCATGACTATCTGTCTAGCTGACAAATTTTTTGAATAAACGGAACCAAGTGAACAATTGAACCCTATATACTTTGTGATGTTGCTTGAATCTGAATCTTGAGACAAACAAACATAAAAATGATTGAGGCATTGTTTGAAATTTTTTGGCCTGAATTTTATTGAATCAATGTTTCCTTAGTTGCCCAGTTGAGCCTACATGTTTATTAGTACATTGAGGTACGAAAAATCTAAATTTTTTGTGGAAAATCATCGTTTACTGCTGATGATTATTCTTTTCTGCACTGATTGTAATTCTTATGATTTAATTGTGGATTGAGACTTGTCTATAACTAGTTCAAACACTCTTCAAGGTGAAATACGGGCAAAAACTGAGATTAGGAATGATTTAGGCAATTTTTCTGAATTCGTTTGAGCCTTTCAAGCTACCTATTAATATATGTTATCCCTAGTACCTTGTTTGAGTTTTATTGAAAATCGAATGACATGCGTGTAAACGTGTGATTAAACCCCCATTCATCATTATTTCAAGGTCCTGTATTGACTACCTGAATAGCATAAACACTATTTCCTACCTTTAAGGGAGTAATTTGAATGCTAAAATGTTTTATGCTCCTAGTTTTATTTGTGAAAATGGAATGGTGTGGTGGATGAATTAAAATGAAGAAGGTAGTTGTGAAAAGAAAAAGGTAGTAGAAAAGAAAAAAGAGTTGAAAAAAAAATTTGTGGTTGAAAAAGTTGTGAAAGAGTTGTGAAAAAATTTAAAAATAATTGAAGTGAAGAGAAAAAATGTAAATTTGTGAATGAAAAGGAGTTCAAATTAGATTCAGCATAAAAATAAATTACTCCTTATTTTGAATTCTTAATCCTTCATTTGTAGCCATGAGCCAGACCTGATATTATAAGCTGATTAAGTCCTATTGACCGAGTCACAGTTGCCCAATATACTAGTGGAGAGGGGTTGCGAGAATTTAGCCTATGGACTGTTGATTGAAACTTTTAATGATTATGAATTCTTGATCGAAGCACGCACACACTATTATTCTTTGAATTACCCTGATTATGAGCGTTTTTTATGATACCTCCTTGAATTTGATCCTGTGCTACCATGAAAGTCCTCATGATTTGTGAATGTTTGAATTGAGTTGAGAGAAGAGTATTTTGAAACGTGAGTTGCGGAGTTTATGAGTTTATGAGGTTGAATTATTTTTCTGGCTAGCTAAATTGTTTTCCAAGTGTTAGTAGCTTAGATATGATTGGATTTAAATTATTTTGGGAAGTGCAAACTGAGGTCATTGATCTATAGTAATTATTTATGGTTATTGTTCATGCATTTGTGTTGAGTTGTGTTAGTTTTGCTCGAGACAAACAAAAAATCAAGTTTGGGGGAATTTGATAAGTGCATTTTATGCACTTAATTTGTATATGGTTTTACTTGACTTTTGGAATTTATTTGTAGATATTGAGTGAAGTTGTTGTTGTTTTTGTGTTTGTAGGGAGTTGTGGACTTTGATGAGTATTTAAAGGAATTGAGCCTAAAAGATGAAAGTTTAAAGGAAGAATCAAGAGTTGAAAAAGAGAAGAAAAAGGCTGAATTCGAGCTTAAGGCGCGCCCGCGCCAAATGAGGGGCGCCCGCGCTGTTATTGAGGTTTTAAGAAGAGAAGGCGAGCTAAAGGCGCGCCCGCGCTGACCATACGCGTGCCCGCGCCGCTGAAGAAAGTTTTGAAGAGTTTTTCTGCGAAAGAGAGGCGCACCCGCCCTGTTCATTGGAGTGCCCGCGCCTTCGTCTGTGATTAAATTAAGAGTCCGACTGTTTATGGAAACTTTGGGGGTTTTCTTGGGTTATTTTGGACGACACTTAGGTCATATATAAGGGATTTTCTGAGTCATAGAGCCATCTATCAGCCGTCAATACACACAATATTCTTGAGAGCACTTTTGTGTGTTTTTGGGTTCAAGACTTGAAGATTGCTTGGAACAAAGACAAAGACTTTTTGACCGGACACGGAAGAAAGACTACGGCTTTGTTATTTCTTCTTATTTGTTTTCCTTTGATTGTTGAATTATGTTTGAGACATTGAACATGATTTGGTTTTTTATGAATTTGAGCATGAACTAAATTTTTCTAGTCTAGAGGTTGACGTAGCTTGGTTGAGACATATTCATGAATCTTTGATTTTAATAAATTGAATTTCTTTAGATTAATTGTATTTCTAGAATTGAATGTCTTCTTAATTTACTGGCCATAAATTGAGTTGTTATATTTTTTTGGAATCGTTGCTCGGGAGAGGGGATTTTGAGTAGGATCAGTAGAAAATACACTGTTAATTGTTTATATAGCTCGGGAGAGTATATAACGTTAATAGAACCTTCAAGTAACATCATTTTACAAATATCACTGCATCTAGATTTTTAATATGGATATTGAAATCAAACTGTAGTTGATACACTCTATTTGTTTCTCGGGAGAGGGGAATAGAATAATCTAAGTGTTCTTGGTTATTAATTGAAATAAATTCGTAAAATAGATTATTTAGGATTGAATATTGTCGAGACCGAGTGAAATCAAAACCTCTGGACGATTTTTCTCTAATTGATAAATTCTCAAAATTTGTGTGTGAGTGAGCTTGATAATTCTTCACTATTTATTTAAGTTTTCAGCACATTTTCAAAGTTTGATTTTCTAGATAAAATTAAGATAATTTTAATTACAAGTATTGAATATTTTCAAATTACTCCTTGTGGGATCGACACTCTCTCTTTCACTATATTAAAACTTGACACTCGTACGCTTGCGAGTAATTTTCACAACAAATTTATTATGTCACGAATATTATGTTGTATGCATTGGCACATTGAGTGTATTTTATTGATACTGCCAGTAGAGGGGGGTCGCTCAGCCCCATGTTATTTTCTGGATGGATGCCATGGTTTTGGATCCAGATAATCCACGGTTTGATGGTATGGGAGCAACCTCCTGATGTGACGACCCAGCGTACTACATAACATGACGTCTTTCACTTAGCAGTGTTCATTATAGGTTCCCAGTACCTTTAACTTGCATATGCACTCATAGCAGTTGTATACTCATGCTTTCATACAGAGATTTTAATGCTCACATCCTTGGTTTTTTTTTCTGGACACCCCATTTCACGGGGCAAGAATTAGGTTTGACAGACCCGGTGGTAGCGATCGTTGATCTACAATAGGGTGGATTTGTACTGTATCAGGTTTTCGTTGTAATTGGGATTTTAGTTTTACATTCGATGGTGTTGTATAACATTATTCGTTGTTATAGCATTTGTATGCGTTTAAGGCGTAACAATTTATAACAAGTTGATACATCAAACCAACAATTAGAAATCCAACAAAAGCATGAAACTATACAAGGTGTTCATCAACTTCTCAAGAAAAACATTCATATGTGTTTCTAATGTTGGATAACGCGACGATCAGATCAATCAGAATTGATACCCGGTGCAGCGGAAGTTTAAAAATTTTATATGGAACGATTCCATATTGGGTATCAAAACTTACGATTAAATTGTGTGTGTAAAAATTAAATAACTATTATAAATTTTTACCTTTAATCTCGAATCGAGATTTTGGACACCAACAGATTGCTCTGCTCTTGTTGTATATCCCTGGAACTGATGGACGAACTGTTCTTCAATCAGGTCCACGAACGGATATTCAATCCCTCTGATAGATTGCACTAGAAAATCTATCAGAAGTTTCTACGAAGAGATTAACGAATTTGATCCGTTAAACCAGACTGTAATTCAAAATTCACAGGCTGGATTTTCTTGAGCAGAGGGGAGAAGGGGGGCGGCCACTACTGAGTGAAAAATAGGGTTTTTCGAAAATTGTGACCTGTTTTGTGTAATTTCTGTACTACAATAACTTATTTATAATGTAGGCCACTAACAGCTTAGGGCCCATTAGTCATAAGTTCAAGCCCGACAAGCAAAGCCCGCATGTTCAGAAATTAATATAAAATTCATCGTGACTCCGATTGATAAACCGATTTCACCAATGTGCACAGAAACCATTTCTGAACCTTTTAAAGTCAAGATAAATTTTTTTGAATCCGAATTCAGTGATTTCCAAAAATGCCCATCCCTATGTCATTTTAGGAAATCTTACTCCTCTACTCATAATTAAGAAGTCCAACTTCTTTGTTCATTAAATTTAACTCTTTAAATTTAACTATCTCAACGGGGATTAAAAATCCATTACTCTGTGTGACCCTCAATGGTTCAGGGATACAGCTAGTCGTGGGCTCACAACTCCTTGTGACTCGGAACAACAATTTCCGACTTGCCCATCGAATCATGGTATGAGCGCCTAGCAACATCGCCCCATGATTCCATAGGTATCACTGATAGTGCCTGCAAGAACCAATAGATTTTGGTTAGCGTACAGTACGGTCCCTTCATCCATATATCCCGATCGAATCAACAACCATTGGTATATCGAGAGTCGCTCGAGATTCGATAACTATGCAATACATCTTGAAGATCAAATAGTCACATCGCATGTGCTACTAAGAAACCATTTCTTAAATCACATCATGTACTCTGGCCAGAGATTCGTCACACAAATATCTCCTCAGATCGCATAGGATATCCACACTCGCAAGTATGTGGTGAATCCTTGACAACAAAGCATCGACTCCTATATGTGTTGTAACTGTACCCAATCCCGATACCTGATGACCCCAATAGAGTCGGTAAACGAGTCAAAACATAGTACTAGCATATAGAGTCTCAATGATGTTTCAAGTAGTAAGGACTAATGGTGTACAACCAAAACCGTGGACTTTATCCACTCGATAAGTGATAACCACTTGGAAAGTCCGGATAGGGTAGTTCGATCATTCATCGTATGAATATCAATTTGCATGCTTTGAACATCTCTATGTTCCTTACCAATGAAACGTGGTACTTTGCATCGCAAATGCTAGTCTCAAACTCGAGCGATCCTTATCCTTATTATCGGACGGCTCAATCGACTAGGAACAGTTTAGAATATACAGTGACTATAAGATGTGTTTCATGATAGACATCCCCATGTTCTACCACATCTTACATACACTATATTACATTCAAGGTCTTTATCAAAACAACAATAGTATATCACAATATAACAATATGAAGAAAGATAAAGTCATTGCCATTAATAAAAGTGTAAATAATATTAAACAAAAGATTGTTTATACAAAGAGTCATCAAAGCCCTTAGCCACAAGTTGGCTCACTGGGCACCCACTCTTTCAATCTCCCACTTGCCCTATAGCCAACTAGTCATACTACGTACACCCATTGCCTCGCGATGTTTGTCAAATAATGGTCCTGGCAAGGGCTTAGTAAGTGGATCAGCGATATTGTCTACAGAGGCCACTCTTTCGACAGTGATGTCTCCTCTTTCCACAATCTCCCGGATGATGTGGTATTTCCTCAGTACGTGTTTGGATCTTTGATGAGACCTTGGTTCCTTTGCCTGAGCAATGGCACCCGTGTTGTCACAGTACACCGGGACTGGACCAACAACTTCAGGAATGACGCCCAACTCTTGGACGAAATTCCTCATCCAAATGGCCTCTTTAGCAGCAGCTGATGCTGCAATGTATTATGCCTCAGTGGTGGAATCCGCTGTGGTGTCCTGCTAGGAACTCTTCCAAGAGACAGCACCGCCATTGAGCATGAACACAAATCCAGAGGTTGACTTCGAGTCATCCACGTCACTTTGGAAGCTAGAGTCGGTATAGCCTTCCAATTTTAGTTCTCTTCCTCCATATACCATGAACATATTCTTAGTCCTTCGTAAGTACTTAAGAATGTCCTTCACGGCTTTCCAATGCATTTGACCGGGATTAGCTTGATATCTGCTCGTGACACTCAAAGCAAATGCTACATCCGGTCTGGTAGATATCATCCCATACATGATACTACCTATGGCTAACGCATATGGTACATGTGTCATTTTCTCTATCTCTTCATCAGTCTTGGGACACATAGACTTGGATAGAGAAACTCCATGACACATGGGTAGATGTCCTCTCTTGGACCCATCCATTGAATACCGTTTCAATATGGTGTCGATGTAGGTTGATTGAGTGAGTCCTATCATTCTCTTAGATCTATCTCTATAGATCTGTATCCCTAGAATATAGGATGCCTCACCCAAATCCTTCATCGAGAATCTACCTGATAACCATATCTTTGTTGACTGCAACATCCCTACATCATTCCCAATGAGTAGGATGTCATCAACATAAAGTACTAAGAATGTCACAGCATCCTTAACTACTTTCTTGTACACGCATGGTTCCTCCGGGTTCTTGATGAAACCAAAATCCTTTATTATTTCATCAAATTTCTGGTTCCAACTTCTTGATGCTTGTTTTAGACCATAAATTGATCTCTGAAGCTTGCATACCTTATGCTCGCTTCCCATGGATGTGAACCCCTCAGGCTGCTTCATATAGATTTCTTCCTTAATGTCTCCATTAAGAAAAGCAGTCTTCACATCCATTTGCCATATCTCATAGTCATACCAAGCAGCTATGGCAATAAGGATTCTTATGGACTTGAACATTGCAACTGGTGAAAAGGTTTCATCATAGTCAACTCCTTGTCTTTGAGTATAACCTTTCGCCACCAATCGCGCCTTGTAGGTCAGTACCTTACCATCAGGCCCAAGCTTTCTCTTGTAGATCCATTTACACCCTTTTGGAACAATTCCATCGGGAGGATCTACTAAAACCAAACTTGGTTTGTATGCATCGAATCTATTTCCGACTGCATAGCTTCAAGCCATAAATTTTAATCCGCATCAGAAATTGCTTCCTTGAAGTTTCTTGGATCACATCCAACATCGGGTTCATCTTGATCCCCTTCAAGAAGAAGACCATATCGAATAGGAGGTCTAGAAGTCCTCTCGGATCTTCTAGGTACAGGCGTGTCTATCAATGGTTCCTGAGGTGTAGGATCGTTATTTTGTATTTCGGGTTCTTCTCGAATTTCTTTGAGTTCCATCATCTCGCCTTTCTTATCCAATAAGAACTCCTTCTCCAAGAAGGTGGCATTCCTTGAAACAAACACCTTTGTTTCAGCAGGATAATAGAAATAATATCCGATTGAATTCTTCGGATACCCTACAAAATAACATAAGCTGGATCGCCTATCCAACTTATCTCCCACTGTCCGCTTCACGTAAGCAGGACATCCCCAAATCCTCAAGTACGAATACTTAGGAGCTTTGCCATTCCATAACTCGTATGGTGTTTTGTCCACTGCTTTGGTGTGGACGTTGTTCAACAACAACACCACCGTTTCAAGCGCGTAGCCCCAAAACAAAGGTGGAAGCTCAGTGAAGCTCATCATGGATCGAATCATGTCCAACAAAGTTCGATTACGACGCTCCGATACACAATTTAGCTGAGGTGTCATAGGAGGAGTCCACTGAGAGAGAATCCCATTCTCTTTCAGATAGTTCAAAAACTCGGTACTTAAGTATTCTCCACCTCGATCCGATCGAAGTGCTTTAATACTTTTACCTAGCTTGTTTTCTACTTCAGCCTTGAATTCTTTGAACTTTTCAAATGCTTCAGACTTATATTTCATTAAATATAAATACCCATACCTAGAATAATCATCAGTAAAGGTAATGAAGTAGGTGTGGCCATATTGAGTACCAACTCTAAATGGACCACAAACATCTGTATGGATCAAATCCAACAGATTTTGACTACGCTCAGGTTTCCCCTTAAATGGAGATTTAGTCATTTTTCCTTTCAGGCATGATTCACAAGTAGGTAGAGAGTTAATATCAGACATATCAAACATGCCCTCTCCCACTAGCTTGTTCATCCTCCTTGAGGAAATATGACCTAACCTAGCATGCCAAAGGTTTGCCGGGTTTTGGCTATCGATTTTCCTTTTGTTTGTTGTTGCCGGTTTATCAACATAATTTATTGGAACGTCTTTTAGTTTTAAGTTGTATAGATCGTTTTCAAGTTGTCCATTTCCAATCAAACATTCATTCTTGTAAATATTGCAAATCACATTCACAAAATTGCAAGAATAACCATCTCTATCAAGCATAGAAACAGAAATAATGTTTTTAATCAAGTCTGGAACAAATAAAACATCTCTTAAAAGTAACTTAAAACCGTTCTGCAAAAATAAATAAACATCTCCCACAGCTTTAGCTTCAACTCTGGAACCATTTCCGAGCCTCAGCTGGGTCTCACCCATTCTAAGCCTGCGACTTCTTGTCATCACCTGCAAATCATTGCAAATGTGAGATCCACATCCGGTATCCAATACCCAAGAAGTAGTATTAAGTGAAACATTTATTTCAATATAGAACATACCCTTCGCAGTTCGCAACTGCTCTAGATATTCCTTGCAGTTACGCTTCCAATGACCGGGCTTCTTGCAGTAATGGCAAACATCCTTGGATTTTTCCATGTTTGAAGCCTTTATCTTGTACTTCTTCTCGGGTTCGATTTTCTTGGGTGGGGCAGAACGTTTCTTACCCTTTGTACTTGGCCCCTTCTTAGCAGAAGAAGAGGAGCCCACCAAGAAAGCCGGTTTATCCTTCTTTAATGTGGATTCATATGTCACAAGCATATTGACCATCTTTTCAAGGGAGGCCTCTATCTTGTTCAAATTGAAATTCACCAAAAATCCGTCAAACGAAGAAGGAAGAGACAGAAGTAGTAAGTCCACGTTGAGTTCATGCTCCAACACCAAATCAAGGGTTACCAACTTCTGTATGAGCCAAATCACTCGTACCCCATGATCACGGACCGAAGTCCCTTCACGCATGCGACACGTCATTAGCTCCTTTACAGTAGCGAACCTTTCAGCCCTCGATTGAGTCCCAAAAAGTTTCTTGAGTTGTACGTGAATGTCAGCAGCATTCACGGTGTCCTCAAATCGCCTCTGGAGTTCATCAGACATCGAGGCTTGCATATAGCATTTGGCCTTGATATCATGGTCCCACCATGTATCAAGTTTGGCTAACTCTTCCGGACTTATGTCAGCTGGTGCTTCCTTCGGAGGAGATTTTTCTAACACGTAGAGCATCTTCTCCGAAGTCAAGACAATCTTCAACTTACGGAACCATTCCGTATAGTTTGCGCCAGTCAACTTATTTTGTTCGAGGATCGAGAAAAGTGGATTACGCGAATTCATCTTTTATGAAATACTGAAAAGAAACAGACAAATTTCAGTGATTGTTTAAGCAATTTACTAAGACATAAAATAGGCGAAATTTATTTTATGAATCTCACTCCCATTATTTTAACGATTTCACTACCCTCTAGTGAAAACGGGAAACTATTTTCCTTAGTGAGAACATGGAGTCCAATTGACAATCTATGGTCCCGAATAATATCAGCCAACCATAATTTTCAAAAGGTAGAGCCCAATTTCTTCCAAAGCAACCTCCATGTTTTTTACCTCATGTCCAATAAGGGCCCAATAATACGACGCCGTTTATTGTGACATGTCAAGATGACCCATCAATATTAAGTTGTGATGGACGGTCGCCATGTGGATCCCCCAATAATATGAGCCGATCCCATGGGAGTTCCACCCAACTTACAACATGTGTCGATCCAATGTACAGCTTTCCGACGAACGGGCCCCCCCAATAATATGAGCCGGACCGTATCCGCGGGTAGCATCTCATACATTGATCGTTGATGGAAGGTAGGAACATTTAAACAAATTTAAATTTCCTTTATTTATCTTGATATCAATTTTAAATCATATTTAAAATGAGGGATTTTAATTATGAAAATTTGTCTCATCATTTTTTTTTTTTAAAATTTTTGTATGCTTGTCGGATTCACACAATTTTGTCTAAAACATGCATACAACTATAATATCACATATTATATAGGATGATCGATTCCATTTCTAATCGACCCGTGGTTGCCAATCACGAGTCTTAGTCCAATCCTAGGTAATATGCAGTATGCAATGCAATCCTATTACATTGAGCTTCCAATTTACATTTCTTCTGTCTTTATTGTCTGCTGGGCCCACCTCCATCTTTAAATCTTGATCTCCCACTAAATCTAATGTATTTACAATAAATAGCAATGACAAGTAGGGGATACATTTTTAAGGGGTGGAAACGGGCCATAAACCAAGCCCACTTTTATTACATATGACAATTCATATTGGGCCATAAACCAGGCCCATTAATAAAACCAACAACAATAAAAACAAATGTAAATTCTTAACATACACCTACAAAATTGGTCATGGCAATCGATCATCCTTATCCAATAACATTTAATTCAAAATTAATTTATTGGATAACATGCAATGGCAATTTAAATTTAAAAGGATAAAATCATATTTCATATATAAAATCTTATTTTACATACAAAATCATATTTTATCTTTTTATCAAATAAAATCATATTTTATCTATAAAATCCAATTTTATACATAAAATCAAATTTTACTCAATATATCCATAAGATCATATCTTATCATCAATTGTACCAAAAATAATTAATTTTAAAATTCAACTTAACGGATAAAATATTTAAATTTTCCAAAAATTCAAATTTATCCAAAAATCAATTTTAAAGTTTTCGGACTCGAACAATTCGATCCGACGCCTCGTGGACCAATCAAAAACAATTTTCGATCGGACCAAAAATAGAATTTTAACATATTAAAATTTAATTTAAAAATTAAAAATTAATTTTTCCCGCGGGCCGCCCAGGACATTCCCGGGCTGCCCGCGCCCTAATGGGGTCGGGCCGGGCAGCGACGATCGCTGCCCATGGGCAGCGCCGAGCGCTGCCCTGTGCAGCGCCCAGCACTGCGCTGGGCAGCGCCGTGCACCGCCCGGGGCAGCGACCATCGCTGCCCGGGTTTTTGCCCGAATTTTTTTTTTTTATTTTTAAAATATTTATTTTGTTTCAAAAACCGAGGCTCAAAAATTTTTGTACAATCGATTAATTTAATCTCTTGATCTGAGCAACCTGACTCTGATACCACTGTTAGAAAAATACTAGGGTTTTTCGAAAATTGTGACCTGTTGTGTGTAATTTCTGTACTGCAATAACTTATTTATAATGTAGGCCACTAACAGCTTAGGGCCCATTAGTCATAAGTTCAAGCCCGACAAGCAAAGCCCGCATGTTCAGAAATTAATATAAAATTCATCGTGACTCCGATTGATAAACCGATTTCACCAATGTGCACAGAAACCATTTATGCACCTTTTAAAGTCAAGATAAATTTTTCTGAATCCGAATTCAGTGATTTCCAAAAATGCCCATCCCTATGTCATTTTAGGAAATCTTACTCCTCTACTCATAATTAAGAAGTCCAACTTCTTTGTTCATTAAATTTAACTCTTTAAATTTAACTATCTCAACGGGGATTAAAAATCCATTACTCTGTGTGACCCTCAATGGTTCAGGGATACAGCTAGCCGTGGGCTCACAACTCCTTGTGACTTGGAACAACAATTTCCGACTTGCCCATCGAATCATGGTATGAGCGCCTAGCAACATCGCCCCATGATTCCCTAGGTATCACTGATAGTGCCTGCAAGAACCAATAGATTTTGGTTAGCGTACAGTACGGTCCCTTCATCCATATATCCCGATCGAATCAACAACCATTGGTATATCGAGAGTCGCTCGAGATTCGATAACTATGCAATACATCTTGAAGATCAAATAGTGACATCGCATGTGCTACTAAGAAACCATTTCTTAAATCACATCATGTACTCTGGCCAGAGATTCGTCACACTAATATCTCCTCAGATCGCATAGGATATCCACACTCGCAAGTATGTGGTGAATCCTTGACAACAAAGCATCGACTCCTATATGTGTTGTAACTGTACCCAATCCCGACACCTGATGACCCCAATAGAGTCGGTAAACGAGTCAAAGCACAGTACTAGCATATAGAGTCTCAATGATGTTTCAAGTAGTAAGGACTAATGGTGTACAACCAAAACCGCGGACTTTATCCACTCGATAAGTGATAACCACTTGGAAAGTCCGGATAGGGTAGTTCGATCATTCATCGTATGAATATCCATTTGCATGCTTCGAACATCTCTATGTTCCTTACCAATGAAACGTGGTACTCTGCATCGCAAATGCTAGTCTCAAACTCGAGCGATCCTTATCCTTATTATCGGATGGCTCAATCGACTAGGAACAGTTTAGAATATACAGTGACTATAAGATGTGTTTCATGATAGACATCCCCATGTTCTACCACATCTTACATACACTATAGTATATTCAAAGTCTTTATCAAAACAACAATAGTATATCACAATATAACAATATGAAGAAAGATAAAGTCATTGCCATTAATAAAAGTGTAAATAATATTAAACAAAAGATTGTTTATACAAAGAGTCATCAAAGCCCTTAGCCACAAGTTGGCTCACCGGACACCCACTCTTTCATCTAACATGCTTGCTAGTCTTATAAATTCATCAAATCAGCTACACAACCCGAGTCCACATATCTATCCTCTATCATGAGCTACCCTCGGTGACTTTGGCTAGCTCTTGCCCCATCTGTTGTCATGCACACATACAAAACAAGACAACAGCCGAAAATGTCCGGTGAGAATACAATCTCATTATAATCAACATATATACGCGTTAAATAAAAACATATCGACTATAAACATATCAACTCGAGAATAGAGTAAACGCATATATAAATAATTGATTCCTATCACACTCTTTGCCATCAATATTTGTATACGATCTTGACATGGATATCCATCTATCGTCGTCTCATCAGACTCGAAAATAAGGTCGCCTCGGACCTTGGCATAAGAATCAATTCATATCTCATATCGTATCATAATCAGATAGAAACAAAGATCCATTACCTGAGATGGATCGACAACATCAATTATAAAATGATAAACAATAACCAAGTATGTGATTTTAGCGGGACAACTCAAGAAGCTTCATTCTTGAGTTTCAAATCCCTGACTTTCGATGTCGTCTTACACCTTCGTATTTTCTGGGTTTTGAACGCTTAAAATCTGAAACATAACTTCAAACATTCATATCAAACTTCGCTCAAGTCTATCATTTCAGAATCGATTCAAAATCATCATTAGTTCTTCAACTAAAATCACTTCAAACCTCGACTTATTCTTCTTTGGTTTGAAATCAGAGTTCTTGAGTCGTAAGCCTTCAAAACTAGTCTGAAATGAAGAATATAAATGCTACAACATCAACAACATCTCAAAGAACATCTCAACTCAATCATAGGCTGTCAAAACGGCTTCAAATCATGAATCGACGGCGTAGCGATTGAAAATCGGTAACCGAAAAAATATCGAAACCATTATCAACTTCTTAACATAATATAGCAGCAATAAAACATCATAAACCAACATCTCAGCAGCTATAATTTTAACATATAAGATGGAAAATCATGATTAAGTGCAACCGACATGAACTCTTTGATCTGGTTTCAATATCAAAATATATATAAGCTGAAGAACTCATACATATCATCAAATTCTGATATCTACCAAATTTAAATCTTCAAAACATTCCGAAATAAATAAATACCTACACTAGATCTAAGCCCTCATCGTAAGGATTCCAAAACTATTTTCGAAATCAAAATCGAACAATCGGATCAAAAGTTACGGGGTTTTGAAAATCAAAAATCAAAAGAAAAATGAAGATCTCGGCTTCCTCTGTTCATTTTTTTCTGAAAGACTAGGGAACTTACACGCATTCATGCTGAGTAATCTTTTAATATTTAGATAATTTTCATCTTATTTGAAATTTAGCCCCTTGAAAATTCCTAAATTTTAATTCAGTCATCGACCCTTTTTTTAATTCAATTTCAATCCTAAATAATTTAAAAATATTAGAATTTAAATCAAAACTCTAAATATTCTCAAATTAAATATAATCGGATTAAAATTTAATTATCTCGAATTAAATTAAATAATTCTGGGCCTTACATTTCTCCCCCACTAAGGCCTGAGTTCGTCCTCAAACTCATAAACAGTCAAGATATGCAGTATATATACACATAAGAATAAGGAATAATAGAAAACTGATAAGAACTCACATAAGTGGAGTAGATAGGGAAATCTCTGCCTCATGTCTTCTTCAACTTCCCACGTCGCCTCTTCAACTCCATGCCGACTCCATTGAATCTTCACCAATGGAATGGTCTTGTTTCGGAGTTGCTTTTCCTTTTGATCAAGTATCTAAATTGTTTGTTCAAAATAGCTAAGAGTTTCATCCAATTCAGCTTCATCAGGTTGCAAGATTTGAGACTCGTCAGGTTGATACTTTCGTAGCATCAAGACATGAAATACATCGTGGATACCAGATAAAGTTGTAGGAAGAGCGAGTCAATAAGCAAGATTGTCTATCTTCTCAAGTATCTCATACGGACCGATAAAGCGTGGATATTACTTTCCTCGCTTGCCAAATCGGACTGTGCCCCTGAACGGTGAAATTTTCAAGAACACTCTATCTCCCTAATCAAAAGATAACAGCCGTCTTCGAACATTCACATATCTGGCTTATCTATGCTGCGCTGTTCTCATTCTATACTGTATCAACTTTACCTTCTCAGTCATCTGTCTGATCATATCCGGTCCCAATTCAGGCACCTCTGACACATCATTCCAATACAATAGCGATAGACACTTCTTTCCATACAATGCTTCAATGGGAGCCATCTCTATACTCGTCTGATAGCTATTGCTATATGAAAACTCCACAAGTGGTATTGAATCTTTCCATTTAGTACCAAAATCAAGTACTACAACTCTAAGAATATCCTCAAGAGTTTGAATGGTTCGTTCAGATTGTTCGTCAGTTTGAGAATGATAAGCGGTACTCAAATGTAAATGCGTACCTAGAGCTTGCTGTAGGCTATGCCAAAAGTGCGAAGTAAATCTAGGATCACGATCAGATACAATCGACTTTGGCACACCATGTAATCGTACCACTTCTCAAAAATATAAATATGTCATTTGAACATGACGATATGTCAATTCAATATGGAATAAAACATGAAGATTTCTTCAACCTGCCAATGATCACCCAAATAGCATCGCATCCTCGGGATGATCGTGGCAATTTCGTCACAAAGTCCATGGGAATATGGTCCCATTTCCATTCAGGAATAGAAAAACTCTATAATAAGCCACCTGGTTTCTTCCTCTCAGCCTTCACATGTTGGCAATTCCGACATTTTGATACAAATTCAGTCACATCAATTTCATTTGTTTCCACCAGTATAGATTTTTCAAATCGTTGTACATATTTCTGCCTCCAAGGTGAATACTGAATCGACTACAATGGGCTTCCTTCAAAATAATCTGTCTCAAATCTGAAAGATCGGGAACAAAAATTCGGTTATTCACATACAGAATATCATCATCACTAACCTTATACTCTGACTGATGTCCTGATCTGATCATTTCAATCGATTTCTGAACATTCAAATCAGATTTATGTGCTTTTTTGATTCGAATCAACACTTCTGGCTCGGCACTGATAACACAAACTCTCATTGGTCTTCTATCTGTCTCAAATATTAATCCATAAATATAGCAATCTTCAATCAAATTAGATATACCTATAGTAGACAAGGACAAAGCACATACCTTTTTACTTAGGGCATCTGCTGCTTCATTTGATTTCCCTGGATAATATTTGATTTCACAATCGAAATCTTTCAATAAATCGAGCCATCTTCTTTGTCTCATGTTCAACTCAGATTGTGAAAACAGATACTTCAGACTTTTATGATCAGAAAATATTTCAAAATTTTCACCATACAGATAATGTCGCCAGATCTTTAATGCAAAGACGATAGATGCCAATTCAAGATCATGAATTGGATATCTGACTTCATGTGGTTTCCATTGTCGAGAAGCATACACAACAACATGTCCCCTCTACATCAAAACACATACCAAACCTCGGTGAGAAGCATCACAATAAACAACAAAATCACCAGTACCTGAAGGGATTGTCAAAACCGGTGTTGTAGTCAATCTTTTCTTCAATTCAAGAAAACTAGTTTCAGATGCCTCAGACCAAACAAACGGTGCATTCTTCTATGTAAGCTGAGTAATAGTCTTTGCAATAGACGAGATGTAACACCCCGTTTTTATCTTAATTGAATTTAATTGAGATAATCAGTGATTTCAGAATTGAAAAGCCAACTTTTTATTGATCAGAGACTATTTTCCAATTTTTGGAAATTTCAGGGACTAAAACGCAAATTGTGGATTTGTTATAACCTAGAGACTTTGACTAATTCTCTCATTCCCTTCCTTCATCCCTCCCAGGCGTCTCTCCACCATGGAAGCGGCCCAACAAGATTCCAAGCTTTTGTGATTTCGATTTTAGCTCGATCCGTCCGTTGAAATTCAATCTCGAGTAGATATCTGCGACCACAACGTCGAGTGCTCCGTTTGGAAGTAAGTTTCTCTTATTTCTAAGAGGTTTGAAATTTTGGATGTAGTTGGAATTTGATTCTTATCGGATATGAAGTTCTAGAGATTATTCTTATCGTTTATTCTCAGACAAAATTGAAATAGAGCGTCGATTGGATTTGATATGAATTTTCTTATGTTTTTCGAAAAGATGGTTTTTGAGATGTGTTGGATTTGAGTTTTAATGTTTGAATGATGATTGTTATGAGTTGTTTGGATTGATATTATGATGTCTGCGTTTCCGGTTTATCAGAATATAGCCGTTATGCCGAAAGTTTGAATTTCAGGATATCATTTCTATTGATTTGATTATACCGAGTTTGATGAGGTTTTACTATCGATATTGATCATGTGACTTTTTCTGTTAGATTGATTCGAAGTCCTTAGAGTTGCGAGATTTCAGCTTCGATCAGTTTGGAAGATTGAGCCGGCATAGTATCGACTTTCTTACTTATCGATCGTAGAACTGGAATAGATATTGAATTGAGATTTGTTGTTTTACAGATTGAAGATTGTGAAACAACGAGAAGGTATAAGACGACTTTGGAATGGAATAGGACGATTAACTCGAATCCGGATTGATTCGAGTGTCCTAGAAGAAATCACATATTGCATGTTTATATGCTTATTTGAATTTATGATTGAATTGTTATTGAATGCATGAGATTTCATATGCATTCATATTGAGCTGATTGATTATTCTTTTTGAATTAGACGATCTGGAGATTTTAGCTGAGTGGCCTTGGTAGGCGATTTACTACAAGCATCGATTAACTCACTATAATGCTCTGGAGTCTAGAGGATTAAAATATTCCACGTCCACCTCAAAAGGGAAGTTCGGTGTGATTTTGGATATTTTAACCTCGGGATCCCAAACCGAAGAAAGAAAGAAAGAAGAATTCCTTTTGATTATCTGAGTTTGTTAATCCAGAAGTTTTAAAGTCATGCATATCATTTTAATTCATTACTTGATTGGAATACTTGATTATATGTGGAAGTTGATTCATATCATGACTGATATGTTTATATGATATTACATGTTAGTCTCTTTTACTGGGAATTGTATTCTCACCGGATTATCTTGTTGTTGTCTTTGTTGTATGTGTACTTGGCAACAGGTGGGGCAGGAACGAGCCAGAGAACTCATGGATAGGTGATCGAGAGGATAGAAGTGAGGCCTTTGGTTTAGGAGTCGAATCTATATTTCGAACTTGTGATGTATTTTGCATTGTAAACTAAAAACCGAAGCATGTTCTATTAGATCGATGGAATGTACAACCCTAGAACTTCATGTTTTTTTTGAGGAGATTGTTTTGGTAATGCATGATTTATGTTTTGGTTGAGTTGGGGAGTTGTATTGCATGATTTCGGTTATGTATTGCCTTGATTTTCTGGTTTTGCAGCAGGGCACGGACCCTGGACATGCCCCCGTGCATGGGTCCGGACGTCCTCTGTCTTGCGTTATTGTTTTTTTTTTTTCCGATTTGCATAGGAACGGACCTTCACATGGAGGTATGCACGGGGCCCGTGCAGGGGTCCGTGCAAAGGCCCGTGTAAGGGTCCGTGGGTCTTCTGTTTTACTTTTGAAAATTTTCGTATGTCCGGACCCTTATCCGGAGGTGGTCCGGGGTCCGTGCATTTATTAAAAAAAAAATTTGCGTTTAATTCACTTGGCTTATTCTTTGCCTTGTGGTTGATTAATTATGATTAGATGTTTAGAATCAAGGTCCTCACATTAAGTGGCATCAGAGAGATAAGATCTTGGACTTAATTTAGAAGTGAGCGGGGTATATCGAGTCCGCTTGAACTGGATTCTCGCATGTGTTTGAATTATTTAATTGATTATTAAATACGATGCGAGCATGCTTTACTGATTGAGAATTAATTGAATTACATGATTATGTGATATAATTTTTAAAGCATGAAATTACTTGAGATATAAATTGTTGGTTCTGGATCGAATGTGAATATTCTCGAAGTGGTACTATTATTCAGAGAAAGTTTTGGACCTTATGGAATTTTGAGAATGAGATTCTGTGTCCTAACCTTTGATTATCAGATTATGGGTCCTCGAAGAGTGTTGAATAGGAACCCACTGCTAGTTGTTCCTCAGAAGGAGAATCCTCCATCATTCACCCCTCCGAACGAACAAGGCAGTACTGTGACAGATCAGATGGATGCCACAGCTACTCCTATGGAAACCTTACTAAAGAGGTTCCAATCTTTCTGACACCCAATTTTGAAGGGTATGGAGAATCCAGTTGACTGCGAGAGTTGGTTGGACAACATAGACCATCTTTTTCATTCTCTCGACTATTCTGATGACTGCATAATCCAGTTAGTCATTCATCAATTGAGAGGAGCTGCGAAGAACTGGTGGATCGCGACAAATAGGGCTTTTGAGAATCGAGGTACCGCTATTGACTGGAATATTTATAAATCTGAGTTCTATAACCGATTCTTTCCAGTTTCGTACCGAAAGGATAAAGGTGCAGAGTTCGCAAATCTGATACAAGGAAACCTGAATATCGAGGATTATGTTGCCAAGTTTGACAGCTTATTGAGGTTCACACCTCACATTGCTGATAAAGAAGAAGCTAAAGCCGATCAATTCATCAATGGCTTGAATCCTGATATCTTCACTCTGGTGAATACTGGAAGGCCCAATAACTTTGCTGATGCAATGGATCAGGCCAAGGGTGCTGAGGCAGGACTGATGAGGCAGAGAGGGAATAAATTTGCACCTCATCAACAACAGAGACAGTTTCAAGAACAACCGTCTCAATATCAGAATTCGCCTCAGAGATCCGAAGGTTGTAGCAGTGGAGGCAACAAAAAGGACTACTACCGACCGAAGGGAAAACAGTTTAAGAAATCAGGAAGCAGTTCTTCGAGCTCTGGTGGCTCGAATCGGTATAGTTCCGGATAGGGATCAGGTTCCTTTGGAGCCTCTTGTAGCAAGTGTGGAGGTCGTCACTCCAGCGACCAGTGTAGAGGAATTTTTGGGAATTGCTACATGTAGTAGCCCGTGCCCTAATTGAGTAATTAAAGGATTAATGCTAATTAATTGAATTAGGCATCGGACGGATCGGAAGCTCCGAAGGCACGATCGGAAGCTCCGAACAGGATCGGAAGCTCCGATGAGCGATCGGAGGCACCGATATTATTACGCCAGGCATGACGTGTGGTTGGATCGGAAGCTCCGATCAGGACCGGAAGCTCCGATCACCCCTATCCGGAGTCATCAAGTGATATTTTGACACGTGGCAGATCAGGATCTTCGGAAGCTCCGATGGCAGGATCGGACGTTCCGATCGAGGTTCGGACGTTCCGATCAAGGATCGGAAGTTCCGATCGTTGTCTATAAATAGAAGGCCGAGACTTCACTTTCATTTGCCAATTCCGAGTTCTCCTTTCCTTTCTAGTCCTTTTGGAGCTGTTCTAGTCTTCTTAGGCTTGGTCCGGAGGTTGGAGAGGCGTTCGGTAGTCGTAGCGGAGTTGTGCCCAAGTTCTGGAGGCATCGACATCAAAGGGCTAACGACGGACGAAGGTATAGCTTTTGCTCCCTATAAATATTTAGGAGTATGCAATAGCTTAGTTAAGGCTTTTAGAGCACTTTAATGATAGTAGTATCATTTGGCAGTGTAGAGCAGACTATAGGCGTGGACCTAGAGTTGGTAGAGCTTGCACTGTATTGAGGTACGAAAGTACTGTTCGAGATATCCTGACTGAGTATGCATGTATTATGTGACCACATGATTTATATGCCATGATATTATGCTGCATTCATTTGCATCTTGCTGTATCTCCTTCGAGATGTCTGTTAGTAGGGTTGTACCCTATCCTGTTAGTGGATGGACTTCCATCGATTTGGGTCCAGCGTATCCACGATTATCTCGGTATGGGAGCCACCTCCTTTAGCGACGGCACAGCGTGCTATATACCAGGGCCCGGTCTGTCTCTTTTATCTGATCCTTAACCTCGAGTCTATAGGGAGTTCACTTTGCATGCATGTATACTCATACTCTCGCACTGAGCGTTTTATGCTCATGTCTCGTACTCTGTATTTTTTGGACACCCTATTCCATGGGGCAGGTTTGCGATTGGACGAGGAGGGTGGATCCAGGAGGGGCTAGTCAGTGGTTGGCCAGCTGGAGCTTCGTCTAGGTTTTATTACTGTTGTTTGGGTTTTATACAGCTATTCGATTTGGTTGTATATTATTGGATAATTACAGATTCCTTTACTTGGGATTGTATAATGTTATTGGTTTCCGCAGTTTTATTCTGATATCTGTTTAATTAAGTTAATTGCATGCATAAGTTCTATTTAGTAGGTGATCCGGGTAAGGGTCACTACATTTATGGTATCAGAGCATGCAAAAGATTTCTTGGGATTTAGTCTCATCTTGAGGTATTTTTGTAGATGTCAAATCGTGACGACCAGAGTTCTCATGGCAGTGTTGGTGGGCGTTGGGGTGATGCCGACCGGGAGCCTCGTCGAGAACGGCGTCATCGTCACCATGACGACGAGCGTTTCACTGTGCGTCGATTCTTAGCTATGGGTCCTAAGCCCTTAGTTGGAGGTGAGTCTCCGGAGGATGCGGAGAACTGGTTAGACCGCATGGAGACGACTTTTCAGACTTTCCAATGCACCGATGAGCAGAAGGTGGAGACCCTTGGATATCTTCTGGATGGGCGTGCGCGCAGGTGGTGGAGGTTTACTTCTACACCTTTTGTTGCGGCGAGAGGAGTGGCCACCTGGGCCGAGTTTCGCACAGCTTTCCAAAAGCGGTATTTTCCTCCTGCACTCCGTCAGTCGAAGGCAGGCGAGCTACTGAGTCTGCGACAGGGAGCCATGTCTATCGATGAGTATCAGCAGAGGTTCTTTGATCTGCTATCCTATTGCCCCGAGATTGCTGATAGCTCAGAGATGAAGTATAATCTGTTCCTTCAGGGCCTTAACCCTGAGATCCATGACCGTGTGGCGGTTGGTGACGACATGTCCTACGAGGGTTTGGTGAGCCGTTGTCACCAGGCGGAGGACAGCATTCGGCGGAACAGGTCTTTCCCTCAGTCGAGGCCTGCTAGTTCTTTGGGTCCCCGTGCCCAAACTTTCAAGAAGTCTGGATCTTCTTCTTCCTCTGGTTCTGGAGGTATTGTCCGTTATGGTAAGAAGGACAAGTGTGATCACTGTGGGAAGAACCATCCATCCGACAAGTGCCGCAGAGCTTCTGGAGCTTGTTTCCGTTGTGGAGAGACTGGTCATATCCGGAGGGATTGTCCACAGTCTGGGGGAGGCGGTTCTGGATCTGGTTCAGGATCGGGTTCTCAGGCCACCGTTCAGCAGAGGTCGCAGGGACAGTCTGCTGGGAGTTCTCATTTGAGGCCACGAGCTTCTGGCCAGGTGTTTGCCCTGAGACATGATCAGGCTGTGGAGGAGAATGAGAAAGTCATCGCAGGTACATTTCTGCTTTATGGTATACCTGCTCTTGTACTTATTGACACTGGTGCATCTCATTCCTTCATTTCTGCACGTTTTGTTAAGAGGCATAAGTTACCATGCATTGCACTAGACGTAGTGATGTCTGTTTCTACTCCGACGGGCCAATCTGCTTTGGCTAAGCGTCTAGTGATGGGTTGCCCTTTAGAGTTCGAAGGGAACGTTCTGTTAGCGAATCTCATGGTCCTGGCGATGGACGACTTTGATTCCATTCTGGGAATAGATGTGCTGACTACCTATCGAGCTTCAGTGGACTGCTATCAGAGATTAGTACGCTTTCATCCGGAGGGGAGTGAGAGCTGGTTTTTCTATGGTGAGGGAGCGCGACCCCCGATGCCTTTGGTATCCGCTTTGAGAGCCTGTCGAGCTCTAGAGTCTGGCGGGGAAGGCTACCTTATCTATGCAGTTGATTTGTCCGCTGAGAGTATTGGAATAGAGAGCATTCCTGTTGTGGATGAATTTCCAGATGTGTTTCCTGATGAGATTCCGGGTTTTCCTCCTACTAGGGAAGTCGAGTTTGGCATAGAGTTGATGCCGGGTACTTCGCCTATTTCTAGAGCACCGTATCGTCTGGCTCCGTCAGAGATGCGTGAGTTGAAGAAACAGCTACAGGATCTTTTAGACAAGGGGTACATTCGTCCTAGTGTATCTCCTTGGGGAGCTCCTGTTCTCTTCGTAAAGAAGAAGGATGGGTCGATGCGGCTATGCATTGACTATCGGCAGCTGAATCGAGTGACTGTGAAGAACAAGTATCTGTTGCCTCGTATTGATGACTTGTTTGATCAGCTGCAGGGCACGTCAGTTTACTCCAAGATTGACTTGAGATCTGGGTATCATCAGTTGAGAGTCCGTGATCAGGACGTAGCCAAGACTGCATTCCGTACTCGCTATGGGCATTACGAGTTTCTAGTGATGCCATTTGGTTTGACCAATGCTCCGGCTATATTCATGGATTTGATGAACCGTGTCTTCAGGGAGTATTTGGACAAGTTTGTCGTGGTCTTCATTGACGACATCCTGGTTTATTCGCGTAATACGGAAGAGCATGTTTCTCACTTGCGGTTGGTGCTGCAGACTCTTCGAGATGAGCAATTGTACGCCAAGCTGAGCAAGTGAGAGTTCTGGATGGATAGAGTGGTCTTTCTTGGCCATATCATATCCAGGGAGGGGATTTCTGTTGATCCAAGCAAGATTGAAGCGGTACTTAATTGGTCGCGTCCGACGACAGTTGCTGAGATCCGTAGTTTTCTGGGTCTAGCAGGGTATTATCGTCGCTTCATTCTGAACTTCTCTCAGTTAGCTCGACCTTTGACGCAGCTTACCTGCAAGGGTGTGGATTTTGAGTGGTCCTCCGAGTGTGAGGAGAATTTCCGTGAGCTTCGACGGCGGTTGACTTCTGCGCCGATGTTAGCATTACCGTCAGGATCTGGAGGGTATGTAGTTTACACGGATGCTTCTCTTCAGGGTTTAGGTTGTGTCCTGACTCAGAATGGGCATGTGATCGCATACGCTTCTAGACAGCTGAAGCTTCACGAGGACAACTACCCAGTCCATGATTTGGAATTGGCAGCCATTGTGTTCGCTTTGAAGATCTGGCGTCATTATCTTTATGGCGAGAAATTTGAGATCTTCACCGACCATAAGAGTCTCAAGGATTTGTTCACTCAGGCAGAATTGAACATGAGACAGAGACGTTGGATGTACTTGCTTAAGGACTATGATTGCGAGATTAAGTACCATCCGGGAGCTGCTAATCTCACCGCCGATGCTTTGAGTCGCAAGGTGCGACTATCCGCACTTCAGACTTGTTCGATGTCTAGTGCGATCAGTGACTGTTGTACTTCAGGTTTTACCTTCAAGCATAAGAAAGGTATGCAGAGTATCCAGATGTTTGCGATATTATCTGAGCCAGCCTTGTATTCGCGGATCCGAGATGCTCAGATGTCTGATTCAAAGACCCAGCGTTTAGCTCGTCTAGCTAACGAGGGTAGCTCGTCTGGATTTCATTATCAGTCAGACGGCTTTCTGTGTTTGTCTGGTAGGCTTGTGATTCCACAGGATGAAGAGTTGCGAGAGGAGATTTTATCTCAGGCACATCGCACTAAGTTGAGTATTCATCCTGGGAGCAACAAGATGTATAAGGATCTACGTACTCGTTTCTGGTGGAAGGGAATGAAACGCAGTGTTTATCAGTTTGTTTCGAGATGTTTGGTGTGTCAACAAGTCAAGGCAGAGCACCGACGACCTGGAGGATTTCTTCACAGTCTGCCTATTCCTTAATGGAAATGGGAGTTTATCACTATGGACTTTGTGACCCATTTGCCGCTATCCCCGAGGAACTGTGATGCTATCTGGGTGGTGGTGGACCGACTCACCAAGTCAGCGCATTTCATTGCCTATAGCCGAGAGTACAATGTGGATCGTATGGCTCGGTTGTACATTCAGGAGATCGTTCGACTTCATGGAGTGCCTGTGAGCATTGTCAGCGATCGGGACCCCAGGTTTACTTCTAGATTCTGGGGGAGTGTTCAGCGTGCGATGGGTACTACTCTCAGTTTGAGTACAGCCTATCATCCGGAGACTGATGGTCAGTCAGAGCGCACTATCCGTACGTTAGAGGATATGCTTAGAGCGTGCGTCTTGGATTTTGGTTCAGCCTGGCAGGATCATTTGTCGTTGATCGAGTTCGCTTACAACAACAGCTATCACACTAGTATTGGGATGGCACCTTTTGAAACGTTGTATGGGCGACGTTGTCGTACTCCACTCTTCTGGGAAGAAGTGGGGGAGAGACAGGCTGAAGGACCGGAGTTTATCCAGCAGGCGATAGACATTGTTGATCAGATCAAGAAACTGATTAAGACTGCACAGGATCGTCAGGCCAGTTATGCTAATATCAAGCGTAGGCCTTTGCAGTTCGAGGTCGGGGAGAAAGTGTTTCTGAGAGTGTCACCTTTCCGCAAGATTCTCAGATTTGGCCTTAAGGGCAAGTTGTCTCCCAGATTTATCAGTCCGTTTGAGATCTTGGAGAGCATTGGCGATTTGGCTTATCGACTAGCATTGCCACCGCATCTATCCAGCATTCACGACGTGTTCCACGTATCTCTGTTGCGACGGTATGTGGCGGATGAATCTCATATTCTGCAGCGGTCTGAGGTTCAGGTAGACAAGGATTTGACTTATGTTGAGAAACCTCTTCGTATCCTGGATTATAAGGATAAGGTTTTATGGAACAAAGTCATTCCTTTGGTTTTAGTCCAGTGGCAGCGCCGAGGCACTGAGGAAGCCACTTGGGAGCTTGAGGACAGGATGCGTAAAGACCATCCTGAGTTGTTTTGATTTCATTCTTTAAGTTGTATTCAGTTGCAAACTCTGTAAACGTTTGATTTGAATAAAGAATGTTTCTGATTTCTGTATTTGCATTCGATACTTAAGATCTGATTTCGAGGACGAAATATCTTAAGTGGGGGAGAATGTAGTAGCCCGTGCCCTAATTGAGTAATTAAAGGATTAATGCTAATTAATTGAATTAGGCATCGGACGGATCGGAAGCTCCGAAGGCACGATCGGAAGCTCCGAACAGGATCGGAAGCTCCGATGAGCGATCGGAGGCACCGATGTTATTACGTCAGGCATGACGTGTGGTTGGATCGGAAGCTCCCATCAGGACCGGAAGCTCCGATCACCCCTATCCGGAGTCATCAAGTGATATTTTGACACGTGGTAGATCAGGATCTTCGGAAGCTCCGATGGCAGGATCGGACGTTCCGATCGAGGTTCGGACGTTCCGATCAAGGATCGGAAGTTCCGATCGTTGTCTATAAATAGAAGGCCGAGACTTCACTTTCATTTGCCAATTCCGAGTTCTCCTTTCCTTTCTAGTCCTTTTGGAGCTGTTCTAGTCTTCTTAGGCTTGGTCCGGAGGTCGGAGAGGCGTTCGGTAGTCGTAGCAGAGTTGTGCCCAAGTTCTGGAGGCATCGACATCAAAGGGCTAACGACGGACGAAGGTATAGCTTTTGCTCCCTATAAATATTTAGGAGTATGCAATAGCTTAGTTAAGGCTTTTAGAGCACTTTAATGATAGTAGTATCATTTGGCAGTGTAGAGCAGACTATAGGCGTGGACCTAGAGTTGGTAGAGCTTGCACTGTATTGAGGTACGAAAGTACTGTTCGAGATATCCTGACTGAGTATGCATGTATTATGTGACCGCATGATTTATATGCCATGATATTATGCTGCATTCATTTGCATCTTGTTGTATCTCCTTCGAGATGTCTGTTAGTAGGGTTGTACCCTATCCTGTTAGTGGATGGACTTCCATCGATTTGGGTCCGGCGTATCCACGATTATCTCGGTATGGGAGCCACCTCCTGAAGCGACGGCACAGCGTGCTACATACCAGGGCCCGGTCTGTCTCTGTTATCTGATCCTTGACCTCGAGTCTATAGGGAGTTCACTTTGCATGCATGTATAATCATACTCTCGCACTGAGCGTTTTATGCTCACGTCTCGTACTCTGTATTTTCTGGACACCCTATTCCATGGGGCAGGTTTGCGATTGGACGAGGAGGGTGGATCCAGGAGGGGCTAGTCAGTGGTTGGCCAGCTGGAGCTTCGTCTAGGTTTTATTACTGTTGTTTGGGTTTTATATAGCTATTCGATTTGGTTGTATATTATTGGATAATTACAGATTACTTTACTTGGGATTGTATAATGTTATTGGTTTCCGCAGTTTTATTCTGATATCTGTTTAATTAAGTTAATTGCATGCATAAGTTCTGTTTAGTAGGTGATCCGGGTAAGGGTCACTACACTACATCTGTCAGCAGACGGGACATTATGATAGACTTTGTCCCCAAAGAGGATCGGAGAAAGCACAGAGTGGTAATGCTTCTAGACAGTCTGCACCACCTCAGAGGCAAGTGAATGCAGTTCACTCTTTCCAGCCGCAACAACAGAACAGTCAAGGAGGCAACTAGAACTTGAACCAACCTCCTCGACAATAGGCGAGAGTTTTTGCTCTGAATGAGGATCAGGCTCTGGCAGCACCTGATGATGTGATTGCAGGTAACAGTACAATATTTTGTTATCCTGCTTATATTTTGATAGATACGGGTGCGTCTCACTCTTTCATATCGGAGAAATTTGTATTGATGCATGCCTTACCTTTTGAGCCATTGCCTGCCGTGGTTTCTGTTACATCACCTTTGGGTGGAGGAATTGTTTCAAGGAATTTTGTTAGAAATTGTGAATTGAGCAGTGAAGGGAATTTGATAAAGTTTGACTGTGTTATACTTAGTTTGTCTGACTTTGACTGCATAGTTGGTATAGATGTTTTGACTGAGTTTAGGGCTACAGTGGATTGTTTTCAGAAGGTAGTCCGTTTCAGACTAGAGATGACAGATGAGTGGAGATTCTTTGGTAAGGGTTCTCGATCTAGAATTCCTTTGATTTCTGTTTTGTCTATGACTAGACTGTTGCAGAGAGGAGCAGAGGGTTTTCTGATCTTTGCAGTGGATGTTTTGAAAGTCTAGCCCAGTGTTGACTGACATACCAGTGGTTAGACAATTTCCTGATGTGTTCTCGGATGAGATTCCGGGATTATTTCCTATTCGTGAGATTGAATTTGGCATCGAATTGACGTCAGGTACTCAGCCAATTTCTAAAGCTCCGTATAGAATGGCTCCGATGGAATTGAAAGAACTGAAGGAGAAACTCGAAGAATTGATCTCCAAAGGATACATTCGGCCTAATGTGTCGCCTTGGGGTGCTCCTGTTCTGTTTGTTAGGAAGAATGATGGCTTCATGTGACTTTGCATCGACTACCGCCAACTGAACCAGGCGATGGTTAAGAATAGGTATCCTTTACCGCGTATAGATGACCTTTTTGATCAGTTGCAGGGCTCTTGTGTTTATTCAAAGATCGATTTGAGATCTGGGTATCATCAGCTGAGAGTGCGAGAAGAGGATGTTCTTAAGACTGCGTTTAGGACGAGGTATGGCCATTTTGAATTTCTCGTCATGCCGTTTGGTTTGACTAATGCCCCAGCAGTCTTTATGGGGTTGATGAACCGAATCTTTCAGCGCTTTCTAGATGAGTTTGTTATTATCTTCATTGATGATATTCTGATCTATTCGAAGAGCAGTGCTGATCATGCAGAGCATCTAAGGATTGTTTTTCATATTTTGAGAACTGAACAGTTGTTTGCCAAACTGTCGAAGTGCGAGTTTTGGTTGGACCGAGTTGTTTTTCTTGGTCATATTATCTCTGGAGATGGGATTTCTGTCGATCCCAGCAAGATCGATGCAGTTATGAACTGGCAAAGACCGACTTCTGTGCCTGAGATTCGAAGTTTTATGGGTTTAGCGGGTTACTATCGCAGATTTATTCAAGGTTTCTCATCTATTGCGAAGCCGATTACCCAGCTGGCTCAGAAGAACGCGCCTTTTGTTTGGACTAAAGAGTGTGAGACCAGTTTCATTGAGTTGAAGAAGAGATTGACTAGTGCTCAGATAATTTCTATTCCATCAGGTTCTGGAGGTTTTACGGTGTATTGTGATGCTTCTCATTCAGGTCTTGGTTGCGTACTTATGCAGAGGAAGAACGTGATAGCGTATGCGTCGAGGCAGTTGAAACCGCACGAGACTCGCTATCCAGTTCATGATCTTGAACTCGCTGCTATTGTTTTTGCCTTAAATATCCGGCGTCACTATCTTTACGGTGAGTCTTTTGAGATATTTTCTAATCATAAGAGTCTTAAGTACTTATGTGAGACCCCGTTTCTAATCTTCTATTCTAGAATAATTAAACAAAATCAAGCACGATGAGCCGCGTAAAAACGAATCAAATTTTTTATTTTTTATTTTTTTAGAGGAACTCACGCGCGCCCGCGCATGCCCCTCGGCCACCATGCGCGCCCGCGCGGTAAAACTCGCGCGCCCGCGCATAGCTATCGGGCAGAAAACCAAAATTTTTGCACAATGAGGCACGCCCACTCGCCAAGTCATGCGCCCGCGCATACTCCTCGGCCAGCCACGTGCGCCCGCGAGACATGGACGCGTGCCTGTGCGTAGTCCTCGGGTTGCTGAATCCTGGGCAAGAAAATATTGACTCTACAAGCTCAAAATGATAATCTAAACAACCAAGGTTCCAATCATAGCTTAAACATGAAATAAGGCGCTCGAAACACCAACAGAACGATGTTTAACAATACAAGTTCGACGATAGTAATCGTTCGACTAAACAAAATAGAATACAAGTCCAAAAGCAACCCTACGACACACGAAGTCTCACTTCTCTCATCTCACCCCGAGCTAACCCAAACGACTAGTTCCAGCTCTTGATGCTCCTGTTGCCAAGTACACATACAAACAAAGACAACAACTGGATAAACCGGTTAGAAATATAATTTCTAAGTAAAAGAGACAGACATACAATATCGGTTAAACATATCATATCGAAATGTAACAATCATAAATAACTCAAAATAAAGTGAATGTATGCATGCCTTCAAAGCTCGGGACTATCAAGTCAGATAATCGAAGTATCAATCGGTATTTGGTTGGGATCCCGGGGCCAAGTCTTCACAACAACTCACCGACACACCCATTCGGGGTGGAAGTCGTTCAAATCAACCCTAGACTTTAGAGCAACTATAAGAAGTATTCTGGCACTTGAAAAATCTCGAAATCCAAGACCACTTCAATATAGCTCCCTAAACCGTTTATTTTAAAACGAATCGAATATTCGGCTCAATATGAATGCAAGTGCAAATAAAATAATCAATCATGTTCTTATAAGCAAATAACATGCAGTATGTGATTTTTGGGGCTCGAGAATCAATCAAACTCGAGTATTCAACCCCATTCAATTCAAAGTCATCTTTTACCTTTCGAGTCCGTCGAGGATTCAAATCTGAAAATAACAACGAACTCAAATAAATAATCAATCGAATCACAACAATTCAAAACAAATAAATTCAATCAATATACCGTCTTCAACTCTCGATTCGATTCAACTTCCAAGTTCGATTCAAACCCGAAACTCCAATACAAAATCTGAAAATGAAGATCATATGGATTCGGTGTCAATCCAACTACTCAAACAAACCCGAAAATGAACCGAACAAACAAAAGATAATCCAAAACTCGATTTTGACGGCATAACGGCTATAACCAGTCAAACCAAAAATCTCCAATAACAATAAACAACTCCAATCAACTCATATCAACTTCTCAAGTAACCAATCAATAAAAAATCCAACCAAAACCAAGACCCCATTCTCGAATTAATGCCTCAAAAATCATATAAAATCCAAAATTCGTTCTTTTTCCAAACCGACTTTGAATACACGATCTATACTAGCTCAAGAATGACATACTCCAAGATTATCAAATTCTGACAACTCAACAAAATCAAAGTTCAAGAGATCGTAGCAAAACTTACGTCTAAATGAAGCCCTCGTTGTGGTGATCGTGAATTTCAACTTGGAATTCAAATCTAACGGTCGGATCGAGCGAATCAAACGGAAAAGAAGCTCGAAATGTCGTCTCCCATGGCTTGTCACAGTACGTACAAAAAGGAGAGGATAAGGAGAAGGAGGGAAATGATTTGATGTGATGGTGAGGCAAGTTGCCTTAATATATTATACAAAATCCAATTTTTGCATTTCAGTCCTTTATTTCTCCAAGTTTGCAAAATGATCCCCTGCGAATATCAATACGATCCTCAATCACTAAGAATTTTGATTATCTCGATTAAAATCAATTATATAAAATCGGGGCATTACAATTCTCCCCCTCTAAGATTCGATTTCGTCCTCAAAACCTGACAGATCACAGACTGAACAAGAACGAAACAAACTGAAGACGAACTCACCTCAATCGAATAACTCTGGAAATCGCTGTCTCATATCGGATTCGGTCTCCCAAGTCGCTTCTTCAACTCCGTGACGACTCCACTGTATCTTCACCAACGGAATCGACTTGTTTCTGAGCTGCTTCTCTTTTCCGTCAAGAATCTGAATCGGTCGCTCGAAGTAACTCAGAGTCTCATCAAGTTCGGCCTCGTCTGACTGAAGAATATGGGACGGATCTGGATGATATTTCCGCAACATCGAGACGTGAAACACATCGTGGATACCTGAAAGAGATGGAGGAAGAGCAATCCTATAGGCAAGATCGCCTATCTTCTCCAGAATCTCATACGGGCCAATGAACCTCGGCAACAACTTCCCTCTCTTTCCAAATATGATGGTACCTCGGAACGGAGAAATCTTCAGAAACACACGGTCTCCCTGATCAAAACACAGTGGTCTGCGTCTGACATTCGCATACTTGGCCTGTCGATCTTGGGCTGTCTTCATTCTGACTCGGATCAACTTCACCTGCTCTGCCATATCACGAATCATATCTGGACCCAACTCAGGTGATTTTGAAATTTCATCCCAAAATAATGGAGATCTGCACTTCTTCCCGTACAAAGCTTCAAAAGGTGCCATTCCAATGCTCGCCTGGAAGCTGTTATTGTACGAAAACTCCACTAGAGGCAAGGACTCCTGCCAACCTGATCCAAAATCAAGCACTACAGCGCGAAGAATATCCTCCAAAGTCTGGATCGTACGCTCGGACTGACCGTCGGTCTGAGGGTGATACGTTGTGCTCAAGTGCAAACGAGTACCCAAGGCCTCCTGTAGGCTGTGCCAAAAGTGAGAAGTGAACCTCGGATCTCTATCTGATAATATCGACTTCAGCACGCCGTGCAATCTCACAACCTCTCTGACATACAACTCGGCCATCTGATCGTGACGGTATGTTATACGGTAAGGAATGAAACAAGCAGATTTCGTCAACCGGTCAATCACAACCCAAATCGCATCACAACCTCTGACTGAACACGGTAGCTTCGTGAAAAAATCCATTGAGATATGATCCCATTTCCATTCTAGGACAGGCAAACTGTGCAATAATCCTCCGGGCTTCTTCCTCTCAGCTTGCACCTGTTGACAATTCAGACAACGGGATACAAACCTCGTGACATCTCCTTTCAATTGCTTCCACCATAATTGAGTCTTCAAGTTATTATACATCTTCCGGCCTCCAGGATGAACACTGAACCGACTGCAATGCGCCTCTCGAAGAATACGCTGTCTCAATTCAGAAACATCGGGCACAACAATACGGCTATTCACGAACAGAACATCATCCTTGACCTGAAACTCTGGCTGGTTACCTGATCTGACCCTCTCTATCGAACTCTGAATACTCGGATCTGATCTCTGTGCCTCTCTGATCAACGGAAACAACTCCGGCTCGGCCTGAATCGCAAAAATTCTGATGGATCTCCTATCGGTCTCAAACTCCAAACCAGACGTACCACAGTCTTCAATCAAACGAGAGACACCAATCGTAGAAAGAGACAAAGAACAAAGCTTTCGACTAAGAGCATCTGCAGCTGCATTCGACTTTCCAGGATAATACTTGATCTCGCAGTCGAAGTCCTTAAACAAATCCATCCATCTCCTTTGCCTCATATTCAGCTCGAACTGAGAAAACAAGTATTTCAGGCTCTTGTGGTCAGAAAATATCTCAAACGACTCGCCAAACAGGTAATGGCGCCAAGTCTTCAAAGCAAACACGATTGCAGCTAGCTCGAGATCATGGATCGGATAGCGAGTCTCGTGAGGCTTCAGCTGCCTTGAAGCATAATCTATGACGTGCTTCCTCTGCATAAGAATACACCCGAGACCACGGTGAGAAGCATCGCAGTACACAGAGAAACCTTCAGTACCTGATGGAATAGACAAGATCGGAGCGCTGGTCAATCTCTTATTCAGCTCAATGAAACCAGCCTCACACTGCTCGGACCAAACAAACGGTGCATTATTCTGGGTCAACTGAGTAATCGGCTTTGCAATGGAAGAGAATCCCTCGATAAATCGGCGATAATACCCCGCTAAACCCATGAAGCTTCGGATTTTTGGCACTGATGTCGGTCTCTGCAAATTCATAACTGTCTCGATCTTACTGGGGTCCACAGATATTCCATCTCCTGATACAATGTGGCTTAGAAAAACCACTTGGTCCAACCAAAACTCGCACTTTGATAGCTTAGCATACAACTGTTTGGCTCGCAAAGTCTGCAACACAATCCTCAAATCTTCGGCATGATCAGAACGGTTCTTCGAATAGATCAGAATGTCGTCGATGAAGATGATGACGAACTTGTCTAGATACTGCTGAAAGATGCGATTCATCAGATCCATAAAAACTACTGGAGCATTGGTCAAACCAAACGGCATGACTATGAATTCGAAATGCCCATATCTGGTTCTGAAAGCTGTCTTCGGCAAATCCTCATCGTGAACTCTCAGCTGATGATACCCTGATCGCAGATCTATCTTCGAATAAACTGAAGAACCTTGCAGTTGATCAAAAAGATCGTCGATCCTTTGTAGAGGATACTTGTTCTTGACCGTCGCTTGATTCAATTGGCGGTAGTCGATGCAAAGTTGCATAGAACCGTCTTTCTTCCTCACAAAAAGTACTGGTGCACCCCAAGGCGATACGCTAGGTCGGATGTATCCCTTGGCAATCAAATCTTCTAACTATTCCTTCAACTCTTTCAACTCTAACGGAGCCATACGGTAAGGTGCTTTTGAAATAGGCTGAGTACCTGGTGCAAGTTCAATGCTAAATTCGATGTCTCGAATAGGCGGTAAACCAGGAATCTCGTCTGGAAAAACATCAGGAAACTCGCTAACAATCGGTATCTCAGACAACTCAGGACTAGACCTCTGAACATCCATTGCATAAATCATGAATCCCTCTGCTCCTTTCTGTAGCAAACGAGACATGGATAACACAGAAATTACGGAATTTTGGATCGAGAACCCTTACCGAAAAACTTCCAATCGTCTGCCATCTCAGGTCTGAATCGAACCACTTTTTGAAAGAAATCTACTGTCGCCCTATACTTGGTCAGAGCATCAATCCCGACAATGCAGTCAAAATCAGATAATCCAAGTACGATGCAGTCAACCTCAATCAAATTCCCTTCGGGTTCTATTACACAATTTCGGACCATTCTCACCGAAACAATTCCTCCACCCAAAGGTGAAGTAATAGAAACAACATCAGATAATGGCTCAGCAAATAAATCATGCATCACGACAAATCTTTCAGAAATAAAACAGTGAGAAGCACCCGTATCAATCAACACAAACGCAGGATAACCAAAAATCGAACAGTTACCTGCTATCACGTCATTCGGGGCTGCATTGGCTTGATCCGCTGTCAAGGCAAACACCCTCGCCTGCTGTTGAGGAGGTTGGTTCTGATTCTGATTACCTCCCTGACGAGTCTGCTGTTGAGGCTGAAAGGAATGGACTGCAGAAGCTAATCTCTTGGGCTGAGCTGGCGGTCGAGAAGAACTGCCGCTCTGAGCTCTATCGGTTCCTCGCTGAGGACAGACTCTAGCGAAGTGACCCGGCTGCTGGTAGATGTTGCAACTACCATACACGCCTCGACACTGATCACTGGTATGATGTCCTCCACACTTGCTGCATGAAGCTCCAGAAAACCCTGAACTCTGCCCAGAACTGAACTGTCTAGAGCCACTGGAACTCGATGAACTGTTACCAGACTTCTTGAAATTGTTCCCCTTCGGCGGATACTGATCTTGCCTGTTCCTGCCACTGTTGCCTCCCTCAAACCTCTGAGGCTGATTCAACTTCTGAGAAGGTTGGTACTGATACTGAGACTGTTGAGACTGAAACTGAACTGGCTGGTTCTGAAAAGATCTCTGCTGCTGCTGAGGAGCTACCTGATTACCTCGTTGCATCAAGAATCTGGCTTCGGCTCCCTTTGCTTGATCCATAGCATCTGCGAAGTTGTTGGGTCTTCTGGTATTGACCAAGGTAAAGATCTCAATTCAAGCCATTGATGAAATGGTCGGCCTTGGCTTCCTTGTTATCTGCAATGTGAGGTGCAAACCTCAAGAGACTGTCAAATTTGCTCACATAGTCCTCAATGCTCAAGTTCCCTTGTTTCAGATTCGCAAATTCGGCCCCCTTTTCCTTTCGATACGAGACAGGAAAGAAACGCTTGTAGAATTCAGTCTTGAACAGATTCCAAGTTATTGCGGTGCCTCGATTCTCATTTACTCTCTTGGTTGTGGTCCACCAATTCTTAGCAACACCCTGCAACTGATGACTGACTAACCTGATTCTGCGGTTATTGGTATAGTCGAGGGAATCAAAGAGCTCATCCATTTCATCTAGCCAACTTTCACAAGAAACGGAGTTCTCGGTACCCGTTAAAGTAGGCGGTCGAAAAGATCGGAATCTCTTCAAAAGAGTCTCCATCGGGGTCGCGGTTGCATCAAACTGATCCACTCCTGTACTACCCTGATCGTTCTTAGGAGTTATCACTGGCGGCGGATTCTCAGTAGAAGGAGGAGTCAAAGGTGGTTGATTCCATCTCAAAGATCGTCGAGGTGTCATCTGATATCAAGGTTTAGGACACAATATCTCAAACTTATTCTCAATCTCATAACCTCGGTGTCCAAAACTCTGCTCTGAGTACTCATGAATCTCAATGATATATGAGAATAGATAATAGCACAAGGACAAATATATATCACATAATTCATGCTTTATAAATTAAATCACAATTCATGTAATTCAAGAATCAATAAAGCATAGCCCTCGGGCAGTAAGGTGATTTCGAAAATTGGTTGCGTACCTAACATCAATTCAATACTGAAAGTCTACCTCTCAAAATGGAGGCAATTCCGGAATCTCGTCAGGAAAGACATCAGCGAACTCACTAACCACTGGCAAAGAAGCCAATTTTGGGCTAGCTTTCAATATATCAACTGCATAGATAAGAAATCCTTCTGCCCCTTTCTGCAATAAACCAGTCATAGAAAGAACAGATATCAAAGGAAATCTGGCTCGTGAACCCTTACCATAAAACTTCCACTCGTCAGCCATCTCTGGTCTGAACCTCACAATCTTCTGGAAGCAATCAACTATAGCTCTGTACTTGGTTAGCATATCGATACCGATCATACATCAAAATCAGACAAACCAAGAAAAATACAGTCCAGCTCAATCTCATTACCTTTGTATCGTAGTGTACAATTTCTGACAATTTTTACTGATATAATACCTCTTCCCAAAGGCGACGAAATAGACACTACAGTAGCTCATGGTTCAACAAGCAATTCATGTAATGCAACAAATTGCTCAGAAATAAATGTATGTGATGCATCAGTATCAACTAACACATACACAGGATAACCATAAATAGAGCAGTTACCTGCAATCACATCATCATGTGCGGCTTGTGCTTGCTCCTCTGTCAATGCAAACACTCTGGCGTGTTGCCTTGGAGGTTGATTCACTGACTGACCTCCTCCTCCTGCTCTACTCTGTGCTACTGGTTGTGGTTGAAATGAATGCACAGAGGATCCTTGTCTCTTAGCCTTTGCTACTGGTCTAGACAATCCAGTACCCTGTGCACCTCCAGAACCTCGTTGTGGGAAAACTCGTGCAAAATGTCCAGTTTGATTACAAATGTGGCAACTACCAAAAACTCCTCTGCATTGTTCACTGGTATGGATACCCCCACATTTGTTACAATACACATCAGATTTATGTCCAGCTCTAGACTGTCTGGATCCACTTGAACTAGAAGAGCTACTACAAAGGCATTTAAACTGTTTCCCTTTTCCTTTAAAGAAATTATTCTTGTCACTGCTGCTACCTCCTGCATCAAATCGAGGTGGTGGTGAAATTTGTGGCTGCTCTTGCGGTTGTCTCATTGGCTGTGGTACAAACTGTGCTCCTCGTTGGCTCAGTATTCCTGCTTCAGCTCCCTTTGCACGATTCAGAGCATCGGCAAAGTTATTCGGTCTTCCCGAATTTACAAGAGTGAACACATCTAGATTCAAGCCATTTATAATTTTATCGGCTTGAGCTTCATCACTTGCAGCAGCAATATGAGGAGCGAACTTCAGTAGACTTGTAAACTTCGCAACATATTCTTCAATATTCTTTTGGCACTTTTGTAAACTTGCAAACTCCGCTCCCTTATCCTTGCGATAAGAAATAGGAAAGAACCGTTGATAGAAAGGAGTTTTAAATACAGACCATGTGATAACTGTACCTCGGTTTTCAAATGCCCTCTTCGTCGCTACCCACCAATTCTTTGCAATGCCATGTAATTGATGGATCACCAGTCTCACACAACGATCATCTGTATAGTCAAGAGATTCAAATAACTGCTGGATATCCTCCAACCAATTATCGCAATCAACAGAGTTCTCAGTTCCTTGTACCGTCGGTGGTTTGAAGGATTGAAATCGTTTCAGTAGTTTTTCCATCGGATTTGCATCACAACTCATCTTATCAACATAAGTACTACCATTTCCTAGTTTAGGTGTTGTTACTGGTACCTGTGCATCATTAGTATGTTCTGGCTTATTCACTGCCACAGTACGTCAAGTACTCGGTGCTGATCGGGGAGGCATATCTGATAATCAAACAGATTAGTGTACAATTCATCATCATATCATAACACAATTCTATTTCAGGCCCTCCTCTGATTACCACTTTCATGCGTCATCAAGAGATCGAGTTCTGATTCATACTCATTCAATACATGCAGCTACTCAATTCAGATATTCAAATAACATGTAAGTCAGAAAACTAAACAGTATACTCTTATCATTTAATCACATAAACATGTGATAATACAATTGAACAACAATACAGAATATATTATGCGAGCATGCAATCAGTAATTAAATCAATCAGAAAGACTCGATCTACCCCGCTCATCTATTCTTATTCCGAGAAACTTAAGCTCTGATACAACCTGTTGTAAGGCCTCGGGTTTCTAATCTCATTTTTAATTAGGGCAATTAGTAATTAAACATCATTAAATGAACAAGGAAGGAATAAGATCAAAGAAAAATTTTTATTTTTATTTTCAAAGGGGGGTGCGCGGGGTCGGTCAAAAATAGCGGACCGATCGCACCCCTCCCCCCCCCCCCAACCCAACTCTCGGGTTGGGGAAATTGGGCTGCGCCCGGTCTGCCAAAAAGAGCAGACCGAGCACCACTCTGGGCAGTCTTTTGCTCTTGTTTTTGACAGAAAAATTTGATCCTTTTAACCCCTCCAATCCAACATAATGATGTCCCAAAACATGTAGAAAAAAATAGAACAAGATCTAAATATGTTTATAACAAGTTGATACATCAAAACAACCATTAGGAATCCAACAAAAGCATGAAACTATACAAGGTGTTCATCAACATCACAAGAAAAACATTCATAAGTGTTTCTAACATGCTTGCTAGTCTTCTAAATTCATCAAATCAGCTACACAACCCGAGTCCAAATATCTATCCTCTCTCATAAGCTACCCTCGGTGACTTTGGCCAGCTCTTGCCCCATATGTTTTCATGCACACATACAAAACAAGACAACAACCGTAAATGTCCGGTGAGAATACAATCTCAGTATAATCAACATATATACGCATTAAATAAAAACATATCGACTCTAAAAATTTCAACTCGAGAATAGAGTAAACGCATATATAAATAATTGATTCCTATCACATTCTTTGCCATAAAGATTTGTATACGATCTTGACATGGATATCCATCTATCGTCGTCTCATTAGACTCGAAAATAAGGCCGCCGTAGACCTTGGCATAAGAATCAATTCATATCTCATATCGTATCATAATCAGATAGAAACAGATATCCATTACCGGAAATGGATCGACAACATCAATTATAAAACGGTAAACAATAACCAAGTATGTGATTTTAGCGGGACAACTCAAGAAGCTTCATTCTTGAGTTTCAAATCCATGTCTTGCGATGTCGTCTTATAACCTTCGTTTTTTTTGGGTTTTGAACGCTTAAAATCTGAAACATAACATCAAAACATTCATATCAAACTTTGCTCAAGTCTATCATTTCAGAATCGATTCAAAATCATCATTAGTTCTTCAATTAAAATCACTTCAAACCTCGACTTCTTCTTCTTCGGTTCGAAATCAGAGTTCTTTAGTCGTTAGCCTTAAAAACTAGTCTGAAATTGAAGAATATAAATTCTTTAACATCAACAATATCTCAAAGAACATCTCAACTCAATCATAGGTTGTCAAAACGGCTTCAAATCATTAATCGACGTCGTAGCGATTGAAAATCTGTAACCGACAAAATATCGAAACTATTATCAACTTCTTAACATAATATAGCAGTAATCAAACATCATAAACCAGCATCTCAGCAGCTATAAGTTTAACATATAAGATGGAAAATCATGATTAAGTGCAACAAACATGAACACTTCGATCTGGTTTCGATATCGAAATATATATAAGCTGAAGAACTCATACATATCATCAAATTCTGATCTCTACCAAATTTAAATCTTCAAAACATGGCAAAATAAATAAAGACTTACACTAGATCGAAGCCCTTGTTGCAAGGATTCCAAAACTATTTTCGGAATCGAAATCGGACAATCCGATCAAAAGTTACGGGGTTCTGAAAATCGGAAATCAAAAGAAAAATGAAGATCTCGGCTTCCTCTGTTCAACTTTTCTGAAAGACTAGGGAACTTACATGCATACATGCTGAGTAATCTTTTAAGATTCAGATAATTTTTAACTTATTTGCAATTTAGCCCCTCTAAAATTCATAAATTGCATTTCAGTTCTTGACCCTCTTTTTAATTCAATTTCAATCCTAAATAATTTAAGAATATTAGAATTTAAATCGAAACTCTAAATATTCCCAAATTAAATATACTCGGATTAAAATTAAATTATCTCGGATTAAATCAAATAATCTCGTGCCTTACAAAAGACCTACAACTAATCCTGCTGTCTTCACTGGTCACTAGCTACTCCAAGCTCCTGGGGCTCGATCCTGCACGTACACCTGCCCCGTCGAATGGGGTGTCCAGACATACAGAAAATACAAAAAGTGAGCTCTAAGATCAATACATAAGCAATTATATATATAATATATGCAACACATAAATATATTTAAAATCAGGGTAAAACAGTATACCCAGGGCGCCAAGAATATGCAGGTCTGTGTTGTATAGCTAATCTGCGGTTCCGCTCCCATATTCTCCTACCAACTATAGCGTCTACTCCACCATCGTGGTCGCTCCTAGTGATAGCAAAACCAGGGGCTGAGTCTCCCCAATCCTAAATTGAATCCAAAACAGGTCACTTGGTTCATATGGAAACTGGCAATGCCCGCCTCGAGTCCATGATGAGTTACAAGCTCCCTATGGAAACTGTCAGTGACTCACATCATACCAGATGCAGTCTTCCATAAAAACATGCATGTTCTAAAGCCGTAAAACATGGTAAAGCGCATAGAACATACTCATGCAACATATAAGCATATATATCATGCTGGTCATCTCAGTCAGTACTTATGTACCTTACTACAGGCACTCCTAGTAGTCCAACTTTAGGTTCCAGGCCTATAATCAGCTCTACAATGCAAATACACATGCATCATTTAAAAAGCTCTAAAAGCCTTATATAAGCTATTGAATACTCCCAAATAATATAAGGATACTATAGCTATATCTGCATCCATTGTCAGCACACTGATGGCGATTGCCTAAAAACATAGGCACAGCTTTGCTACGACGCCGGGATCGCTCCGCTACTTTTGGATTTCCAATAGGACGCCTAGAATTTCCTAGATCTAAGTTTTAAGGCTAATAAAAGAGAGAGAATAGATGAGAGAGGCGAGTTGCAAATGAGCCTCGGCACCTCTATTTACAGACAACGAACGGAACGTCAGTTCCTCCATCGTTGCGTCCGTTAGCCATCATTGCATTCGTACTATGAACGTTGCATCCGATTGTAACATCAAGGTCATAAGCAATGACATCATCTTGCTGACATCACGGATGACATCAAATGACCAACGATATGTCCGTTCCACGGACGTTGCTTCCGTTCTTGGTCACCCTCCGGGCCATTTCCGATCATTCTCAGTCCATTTCTGAAATCTTTTAATCCATCTGAAATCTCTTTAATCATGTATTAATAAATCAAAACATGATCACAAGATTAACATACTCATTAATCGCTAATTATGGATACGGATCACTTCATTTGCCCCCCTTAAAATATTTCATCCTCGAATTCTAAGTTAAAACCTCAAGAACGTATTAAAAATCGTTATTGCGTGTCTGGTCGAATAGCTTTCGACACACTCAGACTCTTTTCTAAAATTGTGTAAGCTCCATTAATGCTGAACCGCATTAGCATTTTCCCCATTGAAAATTACTACGCTACTTGTCGACAATCGAACTTCTCTGGCACTAATGTATCACAACACTGATACATCTTCCATCCTTACCACGATCTCACTGATCATGAAGGATTCTAATACCCGCTCGATCTAGATCATCATCCCAAGGAAAAGTCTTATACTGACGAATACCAAGTCATAACCTGACTGGTTTACGACATTCGTTGAATCACTAACTTAACCTAACCATCTAATGGTTCCAAAAGCTCTCGGCGCACAACACCTCTAGTAAGGCAACACCAATCACAACGCTGTGCTGACACAGCAAATCCTGAATTTCTCCACAAGAGAATTCAATTGCCACATGGTCATACTGAAAGAGTGGGTGCCCGGTTAGCCAACTTGTGGCAAAGGGCTTTGATGACTCTATGTAAAACAATCTTTTGTTTAATATAATTTACACTTTTATAATGGCATTGACTTTATCTTTCTTCATATTGTTATATTATGATATACTATTGTTGTTTTGATAAAGACCTTGAATATACTATAGTGTATGTAAGATGTGGTAGCACATGGGGATGGCTATCATGAAACACATCTTATAGTCAATTGAGCCGTCCGCAAATAAGGATAAGGATCGCTCGAGATTGATACTAGCATTTGCGATGCCGAGTACCACGTTTCATTGGTATGGAACATAGAGATGTTCAAAGCATGTAAATGGATATTCATATGATGAATGATCGAACTACCCTATTCGGACTTTCCAAGTGGTTATCACTTATCGAGTGGATAAAGTCCGCGGTTTTGGTTCTACACCATTAGTCCTTATTACTTGAAACATCATTGAGACTCTATATGCTAGTACTGTACTTTGACTCGTTTACCGACTCTATTGGGGTCATCAGGTGTTGGGATTGGGTACAGTTATGACACATATAGGAGTCGATGCTTTGTTGTCAAGGATTCACCACATACTTGTGAGTGTGGATATCCTATGCGATCTGAGGAGATATTAGTGTGACGAATCTCTGGCCAGAGTACATGATGTGTTTTAGGTTACTTGGTGTTCCTAGTAACACATGCGATGTCACTAATAGATCTCCAAGATATTGTGCATAGTTATCGAATCTCGAACGACTCTCGATGCAACAATGGTTGTTGATTCGATCGGGATATTTGGTTGAAGGGACCGTACTGTACGCTAACTAAAATCTACTGGTTCTTGCAGGCACTATCAGTAATACCTAGGGAATCATGGGGCGATGTTGCTAGGCGCTCTTACCATGATTCGATGGGTAAGTCGGAAATTGTTGTTCCGAGTCACAAGGAGTTGTGAGCCCACGACTAGCTGTATTCCTGAACCATTGAGGGTTACACAAGTAATGGATTACTAAAACCCCGTAGAGATAGTTAAATATAAAGAGTTAAATTTAATGAAAGAGAAGTTGGAATTCTTAACTAAAGGGAGTGGGATTTCCTAAAATGACATAGGGATGGACATTTTTGGAAATCACTGAATTCGGATTCAGAAAAATTATCTTGACTCTAAAAGATGCAGAAATGGTTTCTGTGCACATTGGTGAAATTAGTTTATCAATTGGAGTCAAGATGAATTTTATATTAATTTTTAGAACAACGGGCTTGGCTTGTTGGGCTTAAGTTATGGATTGTGGGCAGTCAATCAGAGGGTTTTGTTTTCTATTCGTGGACCTAATTCCGGAGTTAGATCGTGACTGTCATCGGTTCCCGGGATTTATAAGAAGAGCAGATTAAATTCTGTTGGAGTCCACGATCAAGCCTTTGCTTGACGAGGTAAAAATTTAACTGTGTTTTATTTTTACTTGAACAAATTTAATCGTAAAAGTTTTGATACCCATATATGGAATCGTTCCATATAATAAAATAAAAATTTTAAACTTCCGCTGCACCGGGTATCAATTCTTAATTGATCTGAACACCGTTTTCCAACAGTGGTATCAGAGCCAGGTTGCTCAGATCAAACGATTAAATTAATCGATTGTACAAAATTTTTAAGGCTCGGTTTTTGAAACAAAACGAAAATTTAAAATTGAATTTTAATGGGCAAATCGGGCAGCGATTGGATCGCTGCCCAGAGCAGTGCTGGGCGCTGCCCAAGGGCAGCGAGTCCATCGCTGCCCAGGGCAGCGATCGTCGCTGACCAAGGGGCGGCCCAGCCCGGGCCCCTTTTTGGGGCGCGGGCTGCCCAGGATTGTCCCGGGCATCCCGGAAAAATTATTTTTTAATTTTTAATTAAAATTTTAATTTTTTGAAATTTTAGTTTTTGATCCGATCGAAAATTGTTTTTGATTGGTTCACGAGGCATCAGATCGAATTGTTCGAGTCCGAAAATTTTAAAATTGATTTTTGGATAAATTTGAATTCTTGGAAAATTTATAAATTTTATCCGTTAAATTAAATTTTATAAAATTAATTATTTTGGTACAATTGATGATAAGAAATGATCTTATGGATGGATAAGATAAAAAATGATTTTATCTTTTAAATTATGATGCCTTTGCATGTTTATCCAATTATTTAATTATTGAGTTAATTAATGGATAAAGGATGATCGATTGCCATGACCAATGTTTTAGGTGTATGTTAGGTGATTTACATTTGTCTTATTGTTGTTTGTGTTTATTAATGGGCTTGGTTTATAGCCCAATATGATTGTCATATGTAATAAAAGTGGGCCTGGTTTATGGCCCGTTTCCACCCCTAAAATTGTATCCCATATTTGTCATCGAAATTTATTGTAAATTTATTAGACTTAGTGAGAGGCAAAGATTTGAAGAAATGGTGGGCCCAACAGACAATGAAGACCGAATAAATGTAAATTGGAAGCTCAATGTAATAGGATTGCATTGCATACTTGCATATCACCTAGGATTGGACTTAGACTCGTGATTGGCAACCACGGGTCGATTAGTTAATGGGATCGATCATCCTTAAATAATATATGATATTATTGATGTATGCATGTTTAGACTAAATTGTATGAATCCCGCAAGAATACATAAATTGCATGATGAAACAAATTTTCAAAATTAAAAATCCCTCATTTTAAATATGATTTAAAATTGATATCAAGATTAATAAAAAGGAAATTTAAATATTGTTTAAATATTCCTACCTTCCATCAACGATCGATGTATGAGAAGCTACCCGCGGATACGGTCCGGCTCATATTATTGGGGGGGCCCGTTCGTCGAAAAGCTGTACATTGGATCGACACATGTTGTAAGTTGGGTGGAACTCCCATGGGATTGGCTCATATTATTGGGGATCCACATGGCGACCGTCCATCATAACTTAATATTGATGGGTTATCTTGACATGTCACAATAAACGGCGTCATATTATTGGGCCCTTATTAGACATGAGATAAAAACATGGGGGTTACTTTGGAAGTAATTGGGCTCTACCTTTTGAAAATTATGGTTGGCTGATATTATTCGGGATCATGATTTGTCAATTGGAATCCATGTTCTCACTAAGGAAAAAAGTTTTCCGTTTTCACTAGAGGGTAGTGAAATCGTTAAAATAGTGGGAGTGTAATTCATAAAATTAAAATTCGCCATATTTTATGTCTTAGTAAATTAATTAAACAATCATTGATTATTGTCTGTTTCCTTTTCAGTATACTATTACAATGACTTCTCGCAATCCACTGTTTTCAATTCTCGAACAAAACAAATTGACTGGCGCAAACTATACGGAATGGTTCCGTAAGTTGAAAATTATTCTTACTTCGGAAAAAGCTTTCTACGTGTTAGAGAAGCCGCCTCCGAAGGAAGCCCCGGCTAATACAAGTCCGGAAGAGTTGGCCAAACTTGATTTATGGTGGGACCATGATATCAAGGCCAAATGCTACATGCAGGCTTCGATGTCTGATGAGCTTCAAAGTAGATTCGAGGATACCGTGAATGTTGCTGACATTCACAAGAACCTCAAGGAACTCTTTGGAGCTCAGTCAAGGTCGGAGAGGTATGCCACCATCAGAGAGCTCATGACGAGCCGCATGCGAGATGGGACTTCGGTCCGTGAGCATGGGGTGCACATGATTGGGCTCATTGAAAAGTTGGTAACACTCGATTTGACTTTGGAGCATGAACTTAGCGCGGACTTGTTGCTTCTATCACTTCCTTCATCGTTTGACGGTTTTGTGATGAACTTCAATATGAACAAGATAGAGGCCACCCTTGAAGAGATGGTCAATATGCTTGTCACATATGAAGCCACACTAAATAAGGATAAACCGGTACTCTTGGTTGGCTCCTCTTCTAACTCTAAGAAAGGACCAAGTGGAAAGGGTAAGAAACGTTCTGCCCCGCCCAAGAAGATTGTACCAAATAAGAAGGGAAAGGCCAAGGTTTCAAATGGGATAAAAGATGAAAACGTTTGCCATTACTGCAAGAAACCCGGTCATTGGAAACGTAACTGCAAGGAATACCTCGAACAGTTGCGAACTGCAAAGGGTATGTTTTACATTGAAATAAATGTTTCGCTTAATACTTCTTCTTGGGTATTGGATACCGGATGTGGATCTCACATTTGCAATGATTTGCAGGTGATGACAAGAAGTCATAAGCTAAGGATGGGTGAGACCCAGCTAAGGCTCGGGAATGGTTCTAGAGTCGAAGACAAAGCTATAGGAGACATTTATTTAGTTTTGTAGAACAATTTTAAGTTATTTTTGAGAGATGTTTTATATGTTCCGGATTTGGTCAAAAACATTATATCTATTTCTATGCTTGATAGAGATGGTTTTTCTTGCAATTTTGTGAATGAGATTTTCAATATTTACAAGAATGAATGTTTGATTGGAAATGGACAACTTGAAAATGATCTATATAGCTTAAAATTAAAAGACGTTCCAATTAATTATGTTGATAAACCGGTAACAACAATTAAAAGGAAGGACGATAGTCAAAACCTGGCAAACCTTTGGCATGCTAGGCTAGGTCATATTTCCTCAAGGAGGATGAACAAGCTAGTGGGAGAGGGCATGTTTGATATGTTTGATATTAACTCTCTACCTACTTGTGAGTCCTGCCTAAAGGGAAAAATGACTAAATCTCCTTTCAAAGGAAAACCTGAGCGTAGTCAAAATCTATTAGATTTGATCCATACAGATGTTTGCGGTCCATTTAGAATTGGTACTAAATGTGGCAACACCTACTTCATTACCTTTACTGATGATTATTCTAGGTATGGGTATTTATATTTAATGAAATATAAGTCTGAAGCATTTGAAAGGTTCAAAGAATTCAAGGCTGAAGTAGAAAACAAACTAGGTAAAAGTATTAAGGCACTTCGATCGGATCGAGGTGGAGAATACTTAAGTACCGAGTTTTTGGACTATCTAAAAGAGAATGGGATTCTCTCTCAGTGGACTCCTCCTATGACACCTCAGCTTAATGGTGTTTCGGAGCGTCGCAATCGAACTTTGTTGGACATGGTTTGATCCATGATGAGCTTCACTGAGCTCCCATCTTCTTTTTGGGGCTATGCGCTTGAAACAGCGGTATTTTTGTTAAACAACGTCAACACTAAAGAAGTAAATAAAACACCATACGAGTTATGGAATGGCAAAGCTCCTAAGTATTCGTACTTGAGGATTTGGGGATGTCCTGCTTACGTGAAGCAGACAGTGGGAGATAAGTTGGATAGTCGATCCACCTTATGTTATTTTGTAGGGTATCCGAAGAATTCAATTGGATATTATTTCTATCATCCTTCTGAAACAAAAGTGTTTGTTTCAAGGAATGCCACCTTCTTGGAGAAGGAGTTCTTATTGGATAAGAAAGGCAAGATGATGGAACTCGACGAAATTCGAGAAGAACCCGAGATACAAAATAGTGATCCTACACCTCAAGAATCATCACAAGACACGCCTATTACTAGGAGATCCGAGAGGACTTCTAGGCCTCCTATTAGATATGGTCTTCTTCTTGAAGGGGATCAAAGTGAACCCGACATTGGATGTGATCCAAGAAACTTCAAGGAAGCAATTTCAGATGCGGATTCGAATTTATGGCTTAAAGCTACGCAATCGGAAATAGACTCGATGCATTCTAACCAAGTTTGGTCTTTAGTAGATCCTCCCGATGGAATTGTTCCAATTGGGTGCAAATGGATCTACAAGAGAAATCTTGGGCCCGATGGAAAGGTATTGACCTACAAGGCACGATTGGTGGCAAAAGGTTATACTCAAAGACAAGGAGTTGACTATGATGAAACTTTTTCACCAGTCGCAATGTTCAAGTCCATAAGTATCCTTATTGCCATAGCAGCATGGTATGACTATGAGATATGACAAATGGATGTAAAGACTGCATTTCTTAATGGAAACATTAAGGAAGAGATCTATATGATGCAGCCTGAGGGATACACATCCATGGGAAGCGAGCATAAGGTATGCAAGATTCAGAGATCAATCTATGGTCTCAAACAAGCATCAAGAAGTTGGAACCAGAAATTTGATGAAACGATAAAGGATTTTGGTTTTATCAAGAACCCGGAGGAACCATGCGTGTACAAGAAAGTAGTTAAGAATGCGGTAACATTCTTAGTACTTTATGTTGATGACATCCTACTCATGGGGAATGATGTAGGGATGTTGCAGTCAACAAAGATATGGTTATCAGGTAGATTCTCGATGAAGGATTTAGGTGAGGCATCCTATATTCTAGGAATTCAGATCTATAGAGATAGATCTAAAAGAATGATAGGACTCACTCAATCAACCTACATCGACACCATATTGAAAAGGTTTTCTATGGATGAGTCCAAGAGAAGACATCTACCTATGTATCATGGAGTTTCTCTATCCAAGTCTATATGTCCCAAGATTGACGAAGAGATAGAGAAGATGACACACGTGCCATATGCGTCAGCCGTAGGTAGTATCATGTATGGGATGATATCTACCAGACCGGATGTGGCCTATGCTCTGAGCGTCACGAGCAGATACCAAGCCAATCCCGGTCAAATGCATTGGAAAGCTGTGAAGGATATTCTAAAGTACTTGCGAATGACTAATAATTTATTCATGGTTTATGGAGGGAGAGAATTGAAGTTGAAAGGCTATACCGACTCTAGCTTCCAATGTGACGTGGATGACTCAAAATAAACCTCTGGATTTGTATTCGTGCTCAATGGCGGTGCTGTCTCTTGGAAGAGTTCCAAGCAGGACACCACAACGGATTCCACCACTGAGGCAGAATACATTGCAGCATCAGCTGCTGCTAAAGAGGCAGTTTGGATAAGGAAATTCATCCAGGAGTTGGGTGTAATTCCTGAAGCTGTTGGTCCAGTCCCAGTGTACTGTGACAACATGGGTGCCGTTGCTCAGGCAAAGGAACCAAGGTCTCATCAGAATTCCAAACACGTACTGAGGAAATACCACATCATCCGGGAGATCGTGGAAAGAGGAGACATCAGTGTCGAGAGAGTGGCCTCTACAGACAATATCGCTGATCCGCTTACTAAGCCCTTGCCAGGACCATTGTTTGACAAACATCGCGAAGCAATGGAATTACGTAGTATGACTAGTTGGCTTTAGGGCAAGTGGGAGATTGAAAGAGTGGGTGCCCGGTTAGCCAACTTGTGGCTAAGTGCTTTGATGACTCTATGTAAAACAATCTTTTGTTTAATATAATTTACATTTTTATAATGACATTGACTTTATCTTTCTTCATATTGTTATATTATGATATACTATTGTTGTTTTGATAAAGACCTTGAATATACTATAGTGTATGTAAGATGTGGTAGCACATGGGGATGGATATCATGAAACACATCTTATAGTCACTGTATATTCTAAACTGTTCCTAGTCAATTGAGCCGTCCGCAAATAAGGATAAGGATCGCTCGAGATTGAGACTAGCATTTGCGATGCCGAGTACCACATTTCATTGGTATGGAACATAGAGATGTTCAAAGCATGTAAATGAATATTCATATGATGAATGATCGAACTACCTTATTCGGAATTTCCAAGTGGTTATCACTTATCGAGTGGATAAAGTTCGCGGTTTTGGTTGTACGCCATTAGTCCTTATTACTTGAAACATCATTGAGACTCTATATTCTAGTACTGTACTTTGACTCGTTTACCGACTCTATTGGGGTCATCAGGTGTTGGGATTGGGTACAGTTACGACATATATAGGAGTCGATGCTTTGTTGTCAAGGATTCACCACATACTTGCGAGTGTGGATATCCTATGCGATCTGAGGAGATATTAGTGTGACGAATCTCTGGCCAGAGTACATGATGTGTTTTAGGTTACTTGGTGTTCCTAGTAACACATGCGATGTCACTAATAGATCTTCAAGATGTTGTGCATAGTTATCGAATCTCGAACGACTCTCGATGCACCAATGGTTGTTGATTCGATCGGGATATTTGGTTGAAGGGACCGTACTGTACGCTAACTAAAATCTACTGGTTCTTGCAGGCACTATCAGTAATACCTAGGGAATCATGGGGCGATGTTTCTAGGCGCTCTTACCATGATTCGATGGGTAAGTCGGAAATTGTTGTTCCGAGTCACAAGGAGTTGTGAGCCCACGGCTAGCTGTATTCCTTAACCATTGAGGGTTACACAAGTAATGGATTACTAAAACCCCGTAGAGATAGTTAAATTTAAAGAGTTAAATTTAATGAAAGAGAAGTTGGACTTCTTAACTAAAGGGAGTGGGATTTCCTAAAATGACATAGGGATGGGCATATTTGGAAATCACTGAATTCGGATTCAAAAAAATTATCTTGACTCTAAAAGATGCAGAAATGGTTTCTGTGCACATTGGTGAAATTAGTTTATCAATCGGAGTCACGATGAATTTTATATTAATTTTTAAAACAACGGGCTTGGCTTGTTGGGCTTAAGTTATGAATTGTGGGCCCTAAGGAGTTAGAGTCCAAATACAGTTATAACTTAATCTAGTCTAGAAATTATCTATCAATATACTGCAGTGTTCGAAAATTCCATGAGTTTTTCAGTCTTGCAATTTTCGAATTTCAGCCTATATTATTCAAGGGGATTTTCCAAATCCTCTGTCCCTTTTGGAGAAAATTCGGGTTGTGATTTTTTTAAAATATTATAATCTGAATTAACAGATCATATCTGTTTATTCTCTACGCAAACATCTGATTGATTTCTAGTGCAGTCAATTAGAGGGTTTTGTTTTCTATTCGTGGACCTAATTCCGGAGTTAGATCATGACTGTCATCGGTTCCCGGGATTTACAAGAAGAGCAGATTAAATTTTGTTGGAGTCCACGATCAAGCCTTTGCTTGACGAGGTAAAAATTTAACTGTGTTTTATTTTTACTTGAAAAAATTTAATCGTAAAAGTTTTGATACCCATATATGGAATCGTTCCATATAATAAAATAAAAATTTTAAACTTCCGCTGCACCGGGTATCAATTCTTAATTGATCTGAACACCGTTTTCCAACACATACTACAACATAACTACTTAGCATGACTCCCTAGACTGATCATCTTTCCGATGCTACTCCGAAGCAAAACAAGTTTCCCAAAGCAATTACTGGGAACTCAGACTATCCAGTCTAGTACTAACCACAGTTCATGTCTCTTAGTATACTCAATACTGTGTCATAAAGGAACTCTGAACACATGAAAATCATGTCACAAAATCCTTTCATGAACCATTGGTCTGCGAAGTCATACGCATATGCCGTAATGGCAATCATCGTATCTCTGATGATCTACATCATCTCGACCATAGGTTATTCACCCATGAATTCCAATCGATGGACATCCTCCTGATAGTTATACATACTCGTAGTAACTGTACACATATCAAGAATAAGGCAAGCTCCTACCAATATGCTCGACTGGGACATTCCATAGTGAACTGGCATATGGAAACGCTTCCTATTTCGTGTAGAAACTCGACAGTCATTGCACCTGGTATAACTCACCCCGGAGTCTCTGATGACACCATCATCAATAGCTACCTATCACGCATCCGACCATTGTCCATTGCTAAAATGCCATATCCTTGACAAACAGTCTGCACGGATGTGACTCACTGACTGGAAAGAACGAATTCGATCCTTCGCGATCTTGCAAAGTCTTCAATCCCAAGGGAAAACCTTGTTGGTTACTATGTCGATCATCTCAATAGTATCAAGCATCTCTTTCTGAAAATTAGTGACATAACCTGCTAGATCTTGAAAACTAGATCCTAGCTATTTCCATATATCACGTTCAGACAACTTATATTCCCTTGCTAATATCCATTAGCTTTTCCAACACTCGTCGGATTCAACACAACATTTCAACACAAAAACACTCCGTAGAAATGTTATGCTGATACCCTTAATATCGTTGTCAATGGACAACTCTCACACGAAGCAGAAACTTTGATCCATTCCGTTTCTCAACCTTGAGTATATGATTACTCTCACTAAGCAATTGCTGGAGTCAATATCAGATTCTTCTTAACAAGAATGCACAATCCTGGGAAACCACCAATTCCCTTGCTCGTTTCCATTGTCAAGATATCGTCAATCTTTACCATACAAGTCCAATTGAAATCATCCCCGATTACAGCAATCCCAAATTATTAATCTTCGGCAACCCTAGAGATTCTAAATTACCCAACCCAAATCCACTACCTGATCAGAGTTAGAGCATAATTAAGCATGAATTAAAAATAAATCAGTGGGGAAGACTAAAATAAAAGCAGACCGACAGAATACAACCGGCTAAATAAACCAATAAACAATCCAATCAAATTTCAAATAATCCTAAGGTAAAGAGCTACAGCTAATCCTGATGTACTGGTCACTGGCTGTAGTAGCCCGTGCCCTAATTGAGTAATTAAAGGATTAATGCTAATTAATTGAATTGGGTATTGGACGGATCGAAAGCTCCGAAGGGACGATCGGAAGCTCCGATCGGGATCGGAAGCTCCGATGAGGATCGGAGGCACCGATGATATTACGTCATCCATGACGTGTGGCTGGATCGGAAGCTCCGATCAGGACCGGAGGTCCGATCACCCCTATCCGAAGTCAACAAATGATATTTTGACACGTGGCAGATCAGGATCTTCGGAAGCTCCGATGGCAGGATCGAACGTTCCGATCGAAGTTCGGACGTTCCGATCGAGGATCGGAGGCTCCGATCGTTGTCTATAAATAGAAGGCCGAGACTTCATTTCTCCTTGCCAATTCCGGATTTCCTCCCTATTTCTAGTCATATTCGAGCTGTTCTAGTCTTCTTAGGCTTGGTCCGGAGGTCGGAGAGGCGTTCGATAGTTGTAGCGGAGTTGTGCCCAAGTTCTGGAGGCATCGACATCAAAGGGCTAACGACGGACGAAGGTATAGCTTTTGCTTCCTATAAATATTTAGGAGTATGCAATAGCTTAGTTAAGGCTTTTAGAGCACTGTAATGATAGTAGTATCATTTCGCTGTGTAGGCGGACTTTAGGCTTGGACTTAGAGCTGGTAGTGCCTACCTGGTATTTGAGGTACGAAAGTACTGTTCGAGATATCCTGACTGAGTATGCATGTATTATATGACTGCATGATTTATATGCCATGATATTATGCTGCATTAATTTGCATCTTGCTGTATCTCCTTCGAGATGTCTGTTAGTAGGGTTGTACCCTATCCTGTTAGTAGATGGACTTCCATCGATTTGGGTCCGGCGTATCCACAGTTATCTCGGTATGGGAGCCACCTCCTGAAGCGACGGCATAGCGTGCTACATACCAGGGCTCGGTCTGTCTCTGTTATCTGATCCTTGACCTCGAGTCTATAGGGAGTTCACTTTGCATGCATGTATACTCATACTCTCGCACTGAGCGTTTTATGCTCACGTCTCGTACTCTGTATTTTCTGGACACCCTATTCCATGGGGAAGGTTTGCGATTGGACGAGGAGGGTGGATCCAGGAGGGGCTAGTCAGTGGTTGGCCAGCTGGAGCTTCGTCTAGGCTTTATTACTGATGTTTGGGTTTATACAGCTATTCGATTTGGTTGTATAATATTGGATAATTACAGATTCCTTTACTTGGGATTGTATAATGTTATTGGTTTCCGCAGTTTTATTCTGATATCTGTTTTATTAAGTTAATTGCATGCCTAAGTTCTGTTTAGTAGGTGATCCGGGTAAGGGTCACTACATTTATGGTATCAGAGCATGCAAAAGATTTCTTGGGATTTAGTCTCATCTTGAGGTATTTTTGTAGATGTCAAATCTGTTGGAAAACTGGCGAGTTCCCAGACCAATTACGATTGATACCCGGTGCAGCGGAAGTTTAAAAATTTTTCATGGAACGTTTCCATGGTATGGGTATCAACCGTTCATCGATTGAATTACGTGTGTGTAAAATTTAAATAACAATTAAATAAATTTTACCTCAAATCTCGCAACGAGATTAATGGACACCAACAGAACAATTCTGCTCTTGTTGTCTCTCCCTGGAACCGATGAACGCCTTCAATCAGGTCCACGAACAGAGGTTTAATCCCTCTGATAGATTGCACTAGAAAATCTATCAGAAGTTTTCTGCGAAGAGAATACACGAATTTGATTCGTTATTCCTTACTGCGATTCAAAATCACAGACCGGAATTTTCTCTGACAGAGTAGGGAGGGGGCGGCCAAAAACGTTTTGAGAGGCTAGGGTTTTCGATTTTTGCTTCTCAAAAATAATGACCTGTTGTTTGTAATTTCTGTACTGAAATAACTTATTTATAATGCAGGCCACTAACACCTTAGGGCCCATTAGTCATAAGCTGGGGCTCGACAAGCAAAGCCCGCTCGTTCAGAAATTAATATAAAATTCATCGTGACTCCGATTGATGAAACGATTTCACCAATGTGCACAGAAACCATTTCTGCACGTTTTAAAGTCAAAATAAATTTTCCTGAATCCGAATTCAGTGGTTTCCAAAAATGTCCATCCCTATGTCATTTTAGGAAATCCTACTCCCTTACTCTTATTTAAGAAGTCCAACTCCTTAGTTCATTAAATTTAACTCTTTAAATTTAACTATCTCAACGGGGATTAAAACTCCATTACACTGTGTGACCCTCAATGGTTCAGGGATACAGCTAGCCGTGGGCTCACAACTCCTTGTGACTCGGAACAACACTTTCCGACTTGCCCAACGAATCATGGTAAAGCGCCTAGAAACATCGCCCATGATTCCCTAGGTATCACTGATAGTGCCTACAAGAACCAGTAGATTTTGGTTAACGTACAGTACGGTCCCTTCATCCATATATCCCGATCGAATCAACAACCATTGGTATATCGAGAGTCGCTCAAGATTCGATAACTATGCAATACATCTTGAAGATCAAATTAGTGACATCGCATGTGCTACTAAGAAACCATTTCTTAAATCACATCAAGTACTCTGGCCAGAGATTTGTCACACTAATATCTCCTCAGATCGCATAGGATATCCACACTCGCAAGTATGTGGTGAATCCTTGACAACAATGCATTGACTCCTATATGTGTCGTAACTGTACCCAATCTCGACACCTGATGACCCCCTCAGAGTCGGTAAACGAGTCAAAGCACAGTACTAGCATATAGAGTCTCCATGATGTTTCAAGTCGTAAGGACTAATGGTGTACAACCAAAACCGCGGACTTTATCCACTCGATAAGTGATAACCACTTGGAAAGTCCGGATAGGGTAGTTCGACTATTCATCCTATGAATATCCATTTGCATGCTTCGAACATCTCCATGTTCCCTACCAATGAAACGTGGTACTCCGCATCGCAAATGCTAGTCTCAAACTCGAGCGATCCTTATCCTTATTTTCGGACGGCTCAATCGACTAGGAACGGTTTTAGAATATACAGTGACTATAAGATGTATTTCATGATAGACATCTCCATGTTCTACCACATCTTACATACACTATAGTATATTCAAGGTCTTTATCAAAACAACAATAGTATATCACAATATAACAATATGAAGTAATATAAAGTCATTGCCATAATAGTGTAAATAATATTAAACAAAAGATTGTTTATACAAAGAGTCAACAAAGCCCATAGCCACACAGTTGGCTCACTAGGCACCCACTCTTACAATCTCCCACTTGCCCTATAGCCAACTAGTCATACTACGTAGACCCATTGCTTCGCGATGTTTGTCAAACAATGGTCCTGGCAAAGGCTTAGTAAGTGGATCAGCGATATTGTCTGCAGAGGCCACTCGTTCGACACTGATGTCTCCTCTTTCCACAATCTCCGGATTATGTGGTATTTCCTCAGTAGTGTTTGGATCTTTGATGAGACCTTGGTTCCTTTGCTTGAGCAACGGCACCCGTGTTGTCGCAGTACACCGGGACTGGACCAACAAATTCAGGAATGACGCCCAACTCTTGGACGAAATTCCTCATCCAAACGGCCTCTTAGCAGCAGCTGATGCTGCAATGTATTCAGCCTCAGTGGTGGAATCCGCTGTGGTGTCCTGCTTGGAACTCTTCCAAGAGACAGCACCGCCATTGAGCATGAACACAAATCCAGAGGTTGACTTCGAGTCATCCACATCACTTTGGAAGCTAGAGTCGGTATAGCCTTCCAGTTTGAGTTCTCGTCCTCCATAAACCATGAACATATTCTTAGTCCTTCGCAAGTACTTAAGAATGTCCTTCACGGCTTTCCAATGCATCTGACCAGGATTAGACTGATATCTGCTCGTGACACTCAGAGCAAATGCTACATCCGGTCTGGTAGATATCATCCCATACATGATACTACCTATAGCTGACGCATATGGTACATGTGTCATATTCTCTATCTCTGCATCAGTCTTGGGACACATAGACTTGGATAGAGAAACTCCATGACACATGGGTAGATGTCCTCTCTTGGACCCATCCATTGAAAACCGTTTCAATATGGTATCGATGTAGGTTGATTGAGTGAGTCCTATCATTCTTTTAGATCTATCCCTATAGATCTGTATCCCAAGAATGTAGGATGCCTCACCCAAATCCTTCATCGAAAATCTACCTGATAACCATATCTTTGTTGACTGCAACATCCCTACATCATTCCCAATGAGTAGGATGTCATCAACATAAAGTACTAAGAATGTCACCGCATCCTTAACTACTTTCTTGTACACGCAAGGTTCCTCGGGTTCTTGATGAAACCAAAGTCTTTAATTGTTTCATCAAATTTCTGGTTCCAACTTCTTGATGCTTGTTTTAGACCATAAATTGATCTCTGAAGCTTGCATACCTTATGCTCGCTTCCCATGGATGTGTACCCCTCAGGCTGCTTCATATAGATTTCTTCCTTAATGTCTCCATTAAGAAAAGCAGTCTTCACATCCATTTGCCATATCTCATAGTCATACCATGCAGCTATGGCAATAAGGATTCTTATGGACTTGAACATTGCAACTGGTGAAAAGGTTTCGTCATAGTCAACTCCTTGCCTTTGAGTATAACCTTTAGCCACCAATCGCGCCTTGTAGGTCAATACCTTACCATCAGGCCCAAGCTTTCTTTTGTAGATCCATTTACACCCTATTGGAACAATTCCATCGGGAGGATCCACTAAAGTCCAGACTTGGTTAGTATGCATCGAATCCAATTCTGACTGCATAGCTTCAAGCCATAAATTCGAATCCGCATCAGAAATTGCTTCCTTGAAGCTTCTTGGATCACATCCAATGTCGGGTTCATCTTGACCCTCTTCAAGAAGAAGACCATATCGAACTGGAGGTCTAGAAGTCCTCTCGGATCTTCTAGGTGCAGGCGTGTCCAGCAATGGTTCCTGAGGTGTGGGATCGTTATTTTGTATTTCGGGTTCTTCTCGAACTTCTTCGAGTTCCATCATCTCGCCTTTCTTATCCAATAAGAACTCCTTCTCCAAGAAGGTGGCATTCCGTGAAACAAACACCTTTGTTTCAGCAGGATAATAGAAATAATATCCGATTGAATTCTTCGGATACCCCACAAAATAACACAAGCTGGATCGACTATCCAACTTATCTTCCACTGTCCGCTTCACGTAAGCAGGACATCCCCAAATCCTCAAGTACGAATACTTAGGAGCTTTGCCATTCCATAACTCGTATGGTGTTTTGTCCACTGCTTTAGTGTGGACGTTGTTCAACAACAGTACCGCCGTTTCAAGCGCATAGCCCCAAAACGAAGGTGGAAGCTCAGTGAAGCTCATCATGGATCGAACCATGTCCAACAAAGTTCGATTACGACGCTCCGATACACCATTAAGCTGTGGTGTCATAGGAGGAGTCCACTGAGAGAGAATCCCATTCTCTTTCAGATAGTCCAAAAACTCGGTACTCAAGTATTCTCCACCTCGATCCGATCGAAGTGCTTTAATACTTTTACCTAGCTTGTTTTCTACTTCAGCCCTGAATTCTTTGAACTTTTCAAATGCTTCAGACTTATATTTCATTAAATATAAATACCCATACCTTGAATAATCATCAGTAAAGGTAATGAAGTAGATGTGGCCATGTTGAGTCCCTACTCTAAATGGACCACAAACATCTGTATGGATCAAATCCAACAGATTTTGACTACGCTCAGGCTTCCCTTAAAAGGAGATTTAGTCATTTTCCCTTTTAGGCAGGATTCACAAGTAGGTAGAGAGTTAATATCAGACATATCAAACATGCCCTCTCCCACTAGCTTGTTCATCCTCCTTGAGGAAATATGACCTAGTCTAGCGTGCCAAAGGTTTGCCGGGTTTTGACTATCGATTTTCCTTTTGTTTGTTGTCGCCGGTTTGTCAATACAATTCACTGGAACGTCTTTTAGTTTTAAATTGTATAGATCGTTTTCAAGTTGTCCATTTCCAATTAAACATTCATTCTTGTAAATTGCAAATCCTATTCACAAAATTACAAGAATAACCATCTCTATCAAGCATAGAAATAGAAATAATGTTTTTAATTAAATCTGGCACAAATAAAACATCTCTCAACAATAATTTAAAACCATTCTGCAAAATCAAACAAACATCTCCAATGGCCGTAGCTTCAACTCTGGAACCATTCCCGAGCCTCAGCTGGGTCTCACCCATTCTAAGCCTGCGACTTCTTGTCATCACCTGCAAATCATTGCAAATGTGAGATCCACATCCGGTATCCAATACCCAAGAAGTTGTATTAAGTGACATGTTTATTTCGATATAGAACATACCCTTTGCAGTTCCCAACTGCTCAAGATACTCCTTGCAGTTGCGCTTCCAATGACCCGGCTTCTTGCAGTAATGGCAAACATCCTTGGATTTTCCATCGTTTGAAGCCTTTGTCTTTTGCTTCTTCTCGGGTTCCACTTTCTTGGGTGGGGCAAACGTTTCTTGCCCTTCATACTTGGCCCCTTCTTAGCAGAAGATGAGGAGCCCACCAAGAAAGCTGGCTTAACCTTCTTAAGTGTGGATTCATATGTAACGAGCATATTGACCATCTCTTCAAGGGTGGCCTCTATCTTGTTCATATTAAAATTTATCACGAATCCATCAAATGAAGAAGGAAGAGATAGAAGCAGCAAGTCCACATTGAGTTCATGCTCCAACACCAAATCAAGGGTCGCTAACTTCTGTATGAGCCAAATCACTCGTACCCCATGATCACGGACCGAAGTCCCTTCACGCATGCGGCACGTCATCAACTCCTTAACAGTAGAGAACCTTTCAGCCCTCGACTGAGCCCCAAAAAGTTCCTTGAGTTGCGTGTGAATGTCAGCAGCATTCACCGTGTCCTCAAATCGCCTCTGGAGTTCATCAGACATCGAGGCTTGCATATAGCATTTGGTCTTGATGTCATGGTCACACCATGCATCAAGTTTGGCCAATTCCTCCGGACTTATGTCAGCTGGTGCTTCCTTCGGAGGTGCTTTCTCTAACACGTAGAGCATTTTCTCCGAAGTTAAGACAATCTTCAACTTCCGGAACCATTCCGTATAGTTGGCGCCAGTCAGCTTGTTTTGTTCGAGGATCGAGAATAAAGGATTTCGCGAATTCATTGTGTGAAATACTGAAAAGGAAAAACAGACATATATCAATGATTGTTTAACAATTTACTAAGACATAAAATAGGCGAATTTTATTTTATGAATCTCACTCCCACTATTTTAACGATTTCACCACCCTCTAGTGAAAACGGGAAACTTTTTCCTTAGTGAGAACATGGAGTCCAATTGACAAACTTATGGTCCCGAATAATATCAGCCAACCATAATTCTCAAAAGGTAGAGCCCAATTGCTTCCAAAGCAACCCCCATGTATTTACCTCATGTCCAATAAGGGCCCAATAATATGACGCCGTTAAAGTGACATGTCAAGATGACCCATCAATATTAAGTTGTGATGGACGGTCGCCATGTGGATCCCCCAATAATATGAGCCGATCCCATGGGAGTTCCACCCAACTTACAACATTTGTCGATCCAATGTACAGCTTTCCGACGAACGGGCCCCCCAATAATATGAGCCGGACCGTATCCGCGGGTAGCATCACATACATGGACCGTTGATGGAAGGTAGGAACATTTAAACAATATTTAAATTTCCTTTATTTATCTTGATATAAATTTTAAATCATATTTAAAATGAGGGATTTTATTTATAAAATATTTGTCTCATCATTTTTAATTTATTGCATGCATTGCCGGATTCACGCAATTTATGTCTAAACATGCATACAATCATAATATCACATATTATATAGGATGATCGATTCCATTTCTAATTGACCCTGGTTGCCAATCACGGGTCTTAGTCCAATCCTAGGTAATATGCAGTATGCAAATGCAATCCTATTACATATGCTTCCAATTTACATTTCTTCAGTCTTCATTGTCTGCTGGGCCCACCATCTTCAAATCTTGATCTCCCACTAAATCTAATGTATTTACAATAAATAACAATGACAAGTAGGGATACATTTTTTAGGGGTGGGAACGGGCTATAAACCAAGCCCACTTTTATTACATATGACATTCATATCGGGCCATAAACCAGGCCCATTAATAAAACCAACAACAATAAAGACAAAATGTAAATTCCTAACATACACCTACAAAATTGGTCATGGCAATCGATCATCCTTATCCAATAACATTTAATTCAAAATTAATTTATTGGATAACATGCTGTGGCAATTCAAATTTAAACAAGATAAAATCATATTTTATATATAAAATCACATTTCACATATAAAATCATATTTTATCTCCATATCAAATAAAATCATATTTATCTATAAAATCCAATTTTACAAATAAAATCATATTTTATCTAATATATCATAAGATCATATCTTATCATCAATTGTACCAAAATAATTGATTTCAAAATTCAATTTACGGATAAAATATTAAAATTTTCCAAAAATTCAAATTTATCCAAAATCAATTTTAAAATTTACGGACTCGAACAATTCGATCCGAAATCTCGTGAACCAATCAAAACAATTTTTGACCGGACCAAAAATAAAATTTTAAATATTAAAATTAAAATATAATTTTTCCCGCGGGCCGCCCGGGACACTCCCGGCCGGCCCGCACCCGGGGCGCGGGCCGGGGGCAGCCGGCTGCCCCCTTAGGGCAGCGCCTGGCGCGCCCCTGGGCGGCGCCGTGCGCTGCGCTGGGCGGCGCCGAGCGCCGCCCCTGGGCAGCGCCGAGCGCTGCCCTGCGCAGCGCCCAGCGCTGCGCTGGGCAGCGCACAGCGCTGCCCTGGGCGGCGCCGTGCGCCGCCCTGGGCGGCGACAGTCGCCGCCTTGGGCGGCGCCGTGCGCCGCCCGGGGCAGCAACAATTGCTGCCCCACCGGGCAGCGATCCAATCGCTGCCCGGGTTTTGCCCCGAAAATTTTTTTTTTTTTTTTTTATTAAAAATATTTATTTTGTTTCATAAACCGAGACTCAAAAATTTTGTACAATTGATTATTCAATCGATTGATCTGAGCAACCTGGCTTTGATACCACTGTTGGAAAACTGGCGAGTTCCCAGACCAATTACGATTGATACCCGGTGCAGCGGAAGTTTAAAAATTTTTTCATGGAACGTTTCCATGGTATGGGTATCAACCGTTCATCGATTGAATTACGTGTGTGTAAAATTTAAATAACAATTAAATAAATTTTACCTCAAATCTCGCAACGAGATTAATGGACACCAACAGAACAATTCTGCTCTTGTTGTCTCTCCCTGGAACCGATGAACGCCTTCAATCAGGTCCACGAACAGAGGTTTAATCCCTCTGATAGATTGCACTAGAAAATCTATCAGAAGTTTTCTGCGAAGAGAATACACGAATTTGATTCGTTATTCCTTACTGCGATTCAAAATCACAGACCGGAATTTTCTCTGACAGAGTAGGGAGGGGGCGGCCAAAAACGTTTTGAGAGGCTAGGGTTTTCGATTTTTGCTTCTCAAAAATAATGACCTGTTGTTTGTAATTTCTGTACTGAAATAACTTATTTATAATGCAGGCCACTAACACCTTAGGGCCCATTAGTCATAAGCTGGGGCCGACAAGCAAAGCCCGCTCGTTCAGAAATTAATATAAATTCATCGTGACTCCGATTGATGAAACGATTTCACCAATGTGCACAGAAACCATTTCTGCACGTTTTAAAGTCAAAATAAATTTTCCTGAATCCGAATTCAGTGGTTTCCAAAAATGTCCATCCCTATGTCATTTTAGGAAATCCTACTCCCTTACTCTATTTAAGAAGTCCAACTCCTTAGTTCATTAAATTTAACTCTTTAAATTTAACTATCTCAACGGGGATTAAAACTCCATTACACTGTGTGACCCTCAATGGTTCAGGGATACAGCTAGCCGTGGGCTCACAACTCCTTGTGACTCGGAACAACACTTTCCGACTTGCCCAACGAATCATGGTAAAGCGCCTAGCAACATCGCCCCATGATTCCCTAGGTATCACTGATAGTGCCTACAAGAACCAGTAGATTTTGGTTAACGTACAGTACGGTCCCTTCATCCATATATCCCGATCGAATCAACAACCATTGGTATATCGAGAGTCGCTCAAGATTCGATAACTATGCAATACATCTTGAAGATCAAATTAGTGACATCGCATGTGCTACTAAGAAACCATTTCTTAAATCACATCAAGTACTCTGGCCAGAGATTTGTCACACTAATATCTCCTCAGATCGCATAGGATATCCACACTCGCAAGTATGTGGTGAATCCTTGACAACAATGCATTGACTCCTATATGTGTCGTAACTGTACCCAATCTCGACACCTGATGACCCCCTCAGAGTCGGTAAACGAGTCAAAGCACAGTACTAGCATATAGAGTCTCCATGATGTTTCAAGTCGTAAGGACTAATGGTGTACAACCAAAACCGCGGACTTTATCCACTCGATAAGTGATAACCACTTGGAAAGTCCGGATAGGGTAGTTCGACTATTCATCCTATGAATATCCATTTGCATGCTTCGAACATCTCCATGTTCCCTACCAATGAAACGTGGTACTCCGCATCGCAAATGCTAGTCTCAAACTCGAGCGATCCTTATCCTTATTTTCGGACGGCTCAATCGACTAGGAACGGTTTTAGAATATACAGTGACTATAAGATGTATTTCATGATAGACATCTCCATGTTCTACCACATCTTACATACACTATAGTATATTCAAGGTCTTTATCAAAACAACAATAGTATATCACAATATAACAATATGAAGTAATATAAAGTCATTGCCATAATAGTGTAAATAATATTAAACAAAATATTGTTTATACAAAGAGTCAACAAAGCCCATAGCCACACAGTTGGCTCACTGGGCACCCACTCTTACAAAATCGTGACGACCAGAGTTCTCATGGCAGTGTTGGTGGGCGTTGGGGTGATGCCGACCGGGAGCCTCGTCGAAAATGGCGTCATCGTCACCATGACGACGAGCGTTTCACTGTGCGTCGATTCTTAGCTATGGGTCCTAAGCCCTTAGTTGGAGGTGAGTCTCCGGAGGATGCGGAGAACTGGTTAGACCGCATGGAGACGACTTTTCAGACTTTCCAATGCACTGATGAGCAGAAGGTGGAGACCCTTGGCTATATTCTGGATGGGCGTGCGCGCAAGTGGTGGAGGTTTACTTCTGCACCTTTTGTTGCGGCGAGAGGAGTGGCCACCTGGGCCGAGTTCCGCACAGCTTTCCAAAAGCGGTATTTTCCTCCTGCACTCCGATAGTCGAAGGCAGGCGAGCTACTGAGTCTGCGACAGGGAACCATTTCTATTGATGAGTATCAGCAAAGGTTCTTCGATCTGCTATCCTATTGCCCCGAGATTGCTGATAGCTCAGAGATGAAGTATAATCTGTTCCTTCAGGGCCTTAACCCGGAGATCCATGACCGTGTGGCGGTTGGTGACGACATGTCCTACGAGGGTTTGGTGAGCCGTTGTCATCAGGCGGAGGACAGCATTCGGCGGAACAGGTCTTTCTCTCAGTCGAGACCTGCTAGTTCTTTGGGTCCCCGTGCCCAAACTTTCAAGAAGTCTGGATCTTCTTCTTCCTCTGGTTCTGGAGGTGTTGTCCGTTTCGGTAAGAAGGACAAGTGTGATCATTGTGGGAAGAACCATCCATCCGACAAGTGCCGCAGAGCTTCTGGAGCTTGTTTCCGTTGTGGAGAGACTGGTCATATCCGGAGGGATTGTCCACTGTCTGGGGGAGGCGGTTCTGGTTCTGGTTCAGGATCGGGTTCTCAGGCCACCGTTCAGCAGAGGTCGCAGGGACAGTCTGCTGGGAGTTCTCATTTGAGGCCACGAGCTTCTGGCCAGGTGTTTGCCCTGAGACATGATCAGGCTGTGGAGGAGAATGAGAAAGTCATCGCAGGTACATTTATGCTTTATGGTATACCTGCTCTTGTACTTATTGACACTGGTGCATCTTATTCCTTCATTTCTGCACGTTTTGTTAAGAGGCATAAGTTACCATGCATTGCACTAGACGTAGTGATGTCTGTTTCTACTCCGACGGGCCAATCTGCTTTGGCTAAGCGTCTATTGATGGGTTGCCCTTTAGAGTTCGAAGGGAACGTTCTGTTGGCGAATCTCATGGTCCTGGCGATGGACGACTTTGATTGCATTCTGGGAATAGATGTGCTGACCACCTATCGAGCTTTAGTGGACTGCTATCAGAGATTAGTACGCTTTCATCCGGAAGGGAGTGAAAGCTGGTTTTTCTATGGTGAGGGAGCGCGACCCCCGATGCCTTTGGTATCAGCTTTGAGAGCCTGTCGAACTCTGGAGTCTGGCGGGGAAGGCTACCTTATCTATGCAGTTGATTTGTCCGCTGAGAGTATTGGGATAGAGAGAATTCCTGTTGTGGATGAATTTCCAGATGTGTTTCCTGATGAGATTCCGGGTTTTCCTCCTGCTAGGGAAGTCGAGTTTGGCATAGAGTTGATGCCGGGTACTTCGCCTATTTCTAGAGCACCGTATCGTCTGGCTCCGTTAGAGATGCGTGAGTTGAAGAATCAGCTACAGGATCTTTTGGACAAGGGGTACATTCGTCCTAGTGTATCTCCTTGGGGAGCTCCTGTACTCTTCGTGAAGAAGAAGGATGGGTCGATGCGGCTGTGCATTGACTATCGGCAGCTGAATCGAGTCACTGTGAAGAACAAGTATCCGTTGCCTCGCATTGATGACTTGTTTGATCAGCTGCAGGGCACGTCAGTTTACTCCAAGATTGACTTGAGATCTGGGTATCATCAGTTGAGAGTCCGTGATCAGGACGTAGCCAAGACTGCATTCCGTACTCGCTATGGGCATTACGAGTTCCTAGTGATGCCATTTGGTTTGACTAATGCGCCGGCTATATTCATGGATCTGATGAACCGTGTCTTCAGGGAGTATTTGGACAAGTTTGTCGTGGTCTTCATTGACGACATCCTGGTTTATTCGCGTAATACGAAAGAGCATGTTTCTCATTTGCGGTTGGTGCTGCAGACTCTTCAAGATGAGCAAATGTACGCCAAGCTGAGCAAGTGTGAGTTCTGGATGGATAGAGTGGTTTTTCTTGGCCATATCATATCCAGGGAGGGGATTTCTGTTGATCCAAGCAAGATTGAAGCGGTACTTAATTGGTCGCGTCCGACGACGGTTGCTGAGATCCGTAGTTTTCTGGGTCTAGCAGGGTATTATCATCGCTTCATTCTGAATTTCTCTCAGTTAGCTCGACCGTTGACGCAGCTTACCCGCAAGGGTGTGGATTTCGAGTGGTCCTCCGAGTGTGAGGAGAATTTCCGTGAGCTTCGACGGCGGTTGACTTCTGCGCCGGTGTTAGCATTACCGTCAGGATCTGGAGGGTATGTAGTTTACACGGATGCTTCTCTTCAGGGGTTAGGTTGTGTCCTGACTCAAAATGGGCATGTGATTGCATACGCTTCTAGACAGCTGAAGCTTCACGAGGACAACTACCCAGTCCATGATTTGGAGTTAGCAGCCATTGTGTTCGCTTTGAAGATCTGGCGTCATTATCTGTATGGCGAGAAATTTGAGATCTTCACCGACCATAAGAGTCTCAAGTATTTGTTCACTCAGGCGGAGTTGAACATGAGGCAGAGACGTTGGATGGACTTGCTTAAGGACTATGATTGCGAGATTAAGTACCATCCGGGAGCTGCTAATCTCACCGCTGATGCTTTGAGTCGCAAGGTGCGACTATCCGCACTTCAGACTTGTTCGATGTCTAGTGCGATCAGTGACTGTTGTACTTCAGGTTATACCTTCAAGCATAAGAAAGGTATGTAGAGTATCCAGATGTTTGCGATATTATCTGAGCCAGCCTTGTACTCGCGGATCCGAGATGCTCAGATGTCTGATTCAAAGACCCAGCGTTTAGCTCGTCTAGCTAACGAGGGTAGCTCTTCTGGATTTCATTATCAGTCAGACGGCTTTCTGTGTTTGTCTGGTAGGCTTGTGATTCCACAGGATGAAGAGTTGCGAGAGGAGATTTTATCTCAGGCACATCGCACTAAGTTGAGTATTCATCCTGGAAGAAACAAGATGTACAAGGATCTACGTACTCGTTTCTGGTGGAAGGGAATGAAACGCAGTGTTTATCAGTTTGTTTCGAGATGTTTGGTGTGTCAATAGGTCAAGGCAGAGCACCGATGACCTGGAGGATTGCTTCACAGTCTGCCTATTCCTGAATGGAAATGGGAGTTTATCACTATGGACTTTGTGACCCATTTGCCGGTATCCCCGAGGAACTGTGATGCTATCTGGGTTGTGGTGGACCGACTCACCAAGTCAGCGCATTTCATTGCCTATAGCCGAGGTACTCTCTGTAGATCGCATGGCTCGGTTGTACATTCAGGAGATCGTTCGACTTCATGGAGTGCCTGTGAGCATTGTCAGCGATCGGGACCCAGGTTTACTTCTAGATTCTGGGGGAGTGTTCAGCGTGCGATGGGTACTACTCTCAGTTTGAGTACAGCCTATCATCCAGAGACTGATGGTCAGTCAGAGCGCACTATCCGTACGTTAGAGGATATGCTTAGAGCGTGCGTCTTGGATTTTGGTTCAGCCTGGCAGGATCATTTGCCGTTGATCGAGTTCACTTACAACAACAGCTATCACACTAGTATTGGGATGGCACCTTTTGAGGCGTTGTATGGGCGACGTTGTCGTACTCCACTCTTCTGGGAAGAAGTGGGGGAGAGACAGGCTGAAGGACCGGAGTTTATCCAGCAGGCGATAGACATTGTTGATCAGATCAAGAAACGGATTAAGACTGCCCAGGATCGCCAGGCCAGTTATGCTAATATCAAGCGTAGGCCTATGCAGTTCGAGGTCGGGGAGAAAGTGTTTCTGAGAGTGTCACCTTTCCGCAAGATTCTCAGATTTGGCCTTAAGGGCAAGTTGTCTCCCAGATTTATCGGTCCGTTTGAGATCTTGGAGAGTATTGGCGATTTGGCTTATCGACTAGCTTTGCCACCGCATCTATCCAGTATTCACGACGTGTTCCACGTATCTCTGTTGCGACGGTATGTGGCGGATGAATCTCATATTCTACAGCGATCTGAGGTTCAGGTAGACAAGGATTTGACTTATGTTGAGAAACCTCTTCTTATCCTGGATTATAAGGATAAGGTTTTACGGAACAAAGTCATTCCTTTGGTTTTAGTTCAGTGGCAGCGCCGAGGCACTGAGGAAGCTACTTGGGAGCTTGAGGACAGGATGCGTAAAGACCATCCTGAGTTGTTTTGATTTCATTCTTTAAGTTGTATTCAGTTGCAAACTCTGTAAACGTTTGATTTGAATAAAAGAATGTTTCTGATTTCTGTATTTGCATTCGGTACTTAAGATCTGATTTCGAGGACGAAATATTTTAAGTGGGGGAGAATGTAGTAGCCCGTGCCCTAATTGAGTAATTAAAGGATTAATGCTAATTAATTGAATTGGGTATTGGACGGATCGGAAGCTCCGAAGGGACGATCGGAAGCTCCGATCGGGATCGGAAGCTCCGATGAGGATCGGAGGCACCGATGATATTACGTCATCCATGACGTGTGGCTGGATCGGAAGCTCCGATCAGGACCGGAGGCTCCGATCACCCCTATCCGAAGTCAACAAATGATATTTTGACACGTGGCAGATCAGGATCTTCAGAAGCTCCGATGGCAGGATCGGACGTTCCGATCGAAGTTCGGACGTTCCGATCGAGGATCGGAGGCTCCGATCGTTGTCTATAAATAGAAGGCCGAGACTTCATTTCTCCTTGCCAATTCCGGATTTCCTCCCTATTTCTAGTCATATTCGAGCTGTTCTAGTCTTCTTAGGCTTGGTCCGGAGGTCGGAGAGGCGTTCGATAGTCGTAGCGGAGTTGTGCCCAAGTTCTGGAGGCATCGACATCAAAGGGCTAAAGACGGACGAAGGTATAGCTTTTGCTTCCTATAAATATTTAGGAGTATGCAATAGCTTAGTTAAGGCTTTTAGAGCACTGTAATGATAGTATCATTTCGCTGTGTAGGCGGACTTTAGGCTTGGACTTAGAGCTGGTAGTGCCTACCTGGTATTTGAGGTACGAAAGTACTGTTCGAGATATCCTGACTGAGTATGCATGTATTATATGACTGCATGATTTATATGCCATGATATTATGCTGCATTCATTTGCATCTTGCTGTATCTCCTTCGAGATGTCTGTTAGTAGGGTTGTACCCTATCCTGTTAGTAGATGGACTTCCATCAATTTGGGTCCGGCGTATCCACAGTTATCTCGGTATGGGAGCCACCTCCTGAAGCGACGGCACAGCGTGCTACATACCAGGGCCCGGTCTGTCTCTGTTATCTGATCCTTGACCTCGAGTCTATAGGGAGTTCACTTTGCATGCATGTATACTCATACTCTCGCACTGAGCGTTTTATGCTCACGTCTCGTACTTTGTATTTTCTGGACACCCTATTCCATGGGGCAGGTTTGCGATTGGACGAGGAGGGTGGATCCAGGAGGTGCTAGTCAGTGGTTGGCCAGCTGGAGCTTCGTCTAGGCTTTATTACTGATGTTTGGGTTTATACAGCTATTCGATTTGGTTGTATAATATTGGATAATTACAGATTCCTTTACTTGGGATTGTATAATGTTATTGGTTTCCGCAGTTTTATTCTGATATCTGTTCTATTAAGTTAATTGCATGCCTAAGTTCTGTTTAGTAGGTGATCCGGGTAAGGGTCTGGCTACTCCAAGCTCCTAGGGCTCGATCCTGCACCTACACCTGCCCCGTTGAATGGGATGTCAATACATACAGAAAATACTGGATGTGAGCTCTAAGCTCAATACATAAACAATTATATATATAACATATACACCACATAAATGTATTTAAAACTAGGTTAAAACAAAATACTCAAGGCGCCAAGAATATGCAGGGATGTGTTGGATAAGTAATCCGCGATGCCGCTCCCATATTCACCTACCAACTATAGCATCTACTCCACTGTCGTTACCGCTCCTAGTGATAGCAAAAACATGGGCTGAGTCTCCCCAATCCTGACTTGAATCCAAAATAGAACACTTGGTTCATATGGAAACTGGCAATGCTCGCCTCGAATCCATGATGAGTTACAAGCTCCCTATGCAAACTGTCAATGACTCACATCATACCAGATGCAGTCTACCATAAAAACATGCATGTGATAAAGAAGTAAAAAATTGTAAAACACATAGCACATACTCATGCAACATATAAGAATATATATCATGCTGGCCATCTCAGTGAGTACATACGTAACTTACTACAGGCGGTCCTAGTAGTCCCACTCTAGGTTCCAAGCCTATCATCAGCTCTACAATGCAAATAACCATGCATCATTTAAAAAGCTCAAAAAGCCTTTACTAAGCTATTGCATACTCCCAAATAATTTAAGGAGACTATAGCTATACCTGCGTCCGTTGTCAGCCCACTGATGGCGATTGCCTCAAAACTTAGGCACAGCTTCGCTACGACACCGGGATCACTCCGCTACTTCCGGATTCCCAATAGGACGCTGATAGTCATGTTTGTGTTGCTTATTTTAATATTGTTTTGTTGTTTTGCATGCATTTATTTGTTGTAATTTAGCATTTTGTTCTTATTTTATATTTCATGTCTACATAACATACCTCTGGTTTTATGTGTAGAAAATACCATGATTTGAAGAAGAATTCGGTATTGAGTTGCTGCGATCGAGCGGTCCAGTTTAGTAGATAGAGCGGAAGGAAGATTTTTACAAGCAGTAGGATCAAAAAATTTGGCGCGCTCGATCCTTCCAACTCGCCCGATCGAGCAAGCCTATGAGAAATTAAAGGCAGTAGGGTTATAACTTTGGTCGCGCTCGATCCTTCCAACTCGCCCGATCGAGCGCAACATGCAGATTCGGAAAAGAGTTTTTAAATTAGGAAACTCGATTTTTAATGTTTCTAGTCTTATAATAGTCTTATATATTCCGATTTGTATTGATCTTATCATCATTCTGGACGCATAGGACGAGAGGATAGTTTGGAGGCTTGGTTTTATTATGAGTTTTCTTCATCTATTCTTAGATTTAATTTTATTTCATGAATTTTTCTTTAGAATTCATGAATATTTGTGGCTAAGTTTTAGTACTTGGTAGAGGAAGACGAACCCTTGATTTTGTTTATTCATGAAATTTGAATTTTCAATGTTTAAATATTTGTTGAGTATCAAAAGTTATTCTGATTTATTTTATGCTTGTATGTGAAATTTTAGGATTGATCATCCTATGATTTCACTCTACAAACAATATCTAAATTAGAATTCAAATCTGTAATTCTTTGAATTATCTAATTTGTGAAGCAACTACAATTAATAATCGTCCGCTTGTGAGTTTATGAATTGTAGGAATACAAATTTACTAGGCTAAATAATCCCGCTTGTGTATGTGTTGTCTAAATTCATCAGTTTTACTCATTTGAATGCTGCCGTGGATTTAAATCTAATCGCTGGTATTGGGTTAATTTATGGGGTAAGGGTTAACTCAAAACGCTGCTATCTAGTTAACTAAAATTTAGGTGAAACATGAATTAAATTTTAAATTATGAATATTCAATGTGAATTAATTATTTATAGGGAATCGATGATCGTATGAATAATTTCAAGGGTGTAGTCGACCGATACCAAGTCTCATTAGTTTATTTATCCTTCTTATTTTAATTATTGCATAGTAGTTAATTCAAATATCTCAAAATACATTTATTTTATTTTTAAGAACACTTTTAAATTTCACTTTCCTTGTGGGAACGATCTGTGAGACTTTGGTTCTAAACATCAAATCTCGGATTAAATAATAATTAAGCATACAAGATTCAATACTAAAAGAAATAAATAATTTTTTTTAAAATAAACAGTGCCTCGCTCGATCGGTAGAACTAAACCGATCGAGCGAGAAAGTTTTCCAAAACTCACTGCCCCGCTGAAACACCATCACCGCTCGATCGGTAAATTTCAACCGATCGAGCGGGCATGCAAATTAAAAAACAGAGACTTGTCACAAAGTCCATCGCTCTCGGTCAAACTCTACCGATCAAGCAATTACAGTACATAATTCAAAAACAGCAGAATTACTTGCCAAAGTTCAAGTCCAATACATTCAAAACAAAACAAGGTTCATAAAACATGCAACGACAACATTCAATCCACGATATTCGAATAATAGAAACTAAAAACATCAACCAAGTTCGAGTTCTAAACATGCTTCAAAATAGAGACTACATTGACATGCTGATTCGACTTCTAAACCGAGCTAAGTATCACTTTTATCCCTTGATCTTGACGCTAACCAAGCCTCCACTGACTTGATCCTGCCCCACCTATTGCCAAGTACACATAAAAACAAAACAACAGCCGGATAACTCCGGTGAGAAAGATATTCCTAGTAAAATCAACATAACATTCAATAACAAGTATTAACTCAAAACATGTCATACAAACAACATATTCAAAGCTAATACGAATGAAATGCATGTCTTTAAAACATGGATATCAACTCTGATAATCAAGGAATTGATGCACTACTTTTGGGATCCCGAGGATGAGATAACGTAAACAACCCACCGACTATCCTGATCGAGGTGGTTTTACGTATCTCCATCCCTTATACTTTGGTGTGACTACAAGGAGTTTGCTGACACTAGGTGAACCGCTACACCCAGGCCACTCGATTATAGACCCCAAATCGTCTAACAAAAACGACAGTTTTGCCCGCTGAAATCAAAGGTTTGGCTCAAGATGAATGCATAAGAACAACATAAACCATTAAGACATATAACAAAAGCTCAAACAACAAAATACAAGTCCCACATTCTAGAACAAGTATTGATGCAAATATATGATTTAAGGGAAAAACTCAAGAACCAACGGTCTTGAGTGTGCTATCCCGCTAACACTATGACTGCTTGAACCTTTTGATACGAATAGCTCCTGAAAGAGTTGATGCCCCACTAGCCAAGTTGTGGCTAAGGGCTTTGAGAGTCTCTTATTGTAAACAATCTTTGTTTAATATAATTTACATTCATTAATGGTATTTTCTTTATCTTTCTTCATAATGTTATATTGGGATATAATGTTGTTGTTTTGATAAAGACCTTGAATATACTATAGTGTAAGTAAGATGAGATAGTGAATAAAGAGAGATCACTATCATGAAACACATCTTATAGTCGCTGTATATTCTAAACAGTTCCTAGTCAATTGAGCCATCCGTAAATAAGGATAAGGATCGCTCGAGATTGAGACTAGCATTTGCGATGTCGAGTACCACGTTTCATTGGTATGGAACATAGAGATGTTCAAAGCATGCAAATGGATATTCATATGATGGATAATCGAACTACCCTATTCGGACTTTCTAAGTGGTTATCATTAATTGAGTGGATATGTCCGCGGTTTTGGTTGTACATCATTAGTCCTTACTACTTGAAACATCATGTATACTCTATATGCTAGTACTGTACTTTGACTCGTTTACCGACTCTATGAGGGTCATCAGGTGTCGAGATTGGGTACAGTTATGACACATATAGGAGTCGATGCTTTGTTGTCAAGGATTCACCACACGCTTGCGAGTGTGGATATCCTATGCGATCTGAGGAGATATTAGTGGAGGCGGGGCTGCCCGGGAATGTCCCGAGCTGTCTGAAAAATAAAAATTTGATTTTTATTGGAATTTGAAATTTTTGAAATTTTAGTTTTTGGTCCGATCAAAAATTGTTTTTGATTGGTCCACGAGGCATCAGATCAAATTGTTTGAGTCCGAAATTTTTAAAATTGATTTTTGGATAAATTTGAATTTTTGGAAAATTTGTAAATTTTATTCGTTAAATTAGATTTTATAAAATTAATTATTTTGGTACAATTGATGATAAGATATGATCTTATGAGAATAGTACATAAAATTTGATTTTATCTTTTTTAATTATGATGTCATTGCATGTTATCCAATTATTTAATTATTGAATTAATTATTGGATAAGAGGATGATCGATTTCCATGACCAATATTGTAGGTGTATGTTAGGTTGTTTACATTTGGTTTTATTGTTGTTGGGTTTTATTAATGGGCTTGGTTTATGGCTCAATTTGAATTGTCATTTGTAATAAAAAGTGGGTCTGGTTTATGGCTCGTTCCCACCCTTATATATGTATCCCCTACTTGTCATCAAAATTTATTGTAAATTTATAAGACGTAGTGGGAGATAAAGATTTGAAGACAATGGTGGGCCCAGCAGAAAATAAAGATCGAAGAAATGTAAATTGGAAGCTCAATGTAATAGGATTGCATTGCATACTTGCACATCACCTAGGATTGGACTTAGACTCGTTATTGGCAACCACGGGTCGATTAGTTATTGGGGTCGATCATCCTTTAAATAATATATGATATTATTGTTGTATGCATGTTTAGACTAAATTGTATGAATCCCGCAAGCATACAAATACTAAATGATGAGACAGTTTTCAAAATTAAAATTTCTCATTTTAAATATGATTTAAAATTGATATCAAGATAAATAAAGAGAATTTAAATATTGTTTAAATGTTCCTACCTTCCATCAACGATCAATGTATAAGATGCTACCCGCGGACATGGTCCGGCTCATATTATTGGGGGGCCCGTTCGTCGGAAAGCTGTACATTGGATCGACACAAGTTGTAAGTTGGGTGGAACTTCCATGGGATTGGCTCATATTATTGGGGATCCACATGGCGACCGTCCATCACAACTTAATATTGATGGGTTATCTTGTCATGTCACAATAAACGGCGTCATATTATTGGGCCCTTATTGGACATGAGGTAAAAACATGGGGATTGCTTTGGAAGAAATTGGACTCTACCTTTTGAAAATTATGGTTGGCTGATGTAAAGCCCCGTTTTTATCTTAATTGAATTTATTTGAGTTAATCAGAGATTACAGAGTTCCCGAGCCGACTTGATTTTGATCAGGGTCCTTTTTGCAAAAATTGGATTTTTCAGGGACTAAAACGCAAATTGTGGATTTTATATATTATCTACTCTTAGAAATTGGTTGACAAAGTCTTCTTCATCCCCTCCAAGCCGTCTCCCTCCATTCTCATGCCTCCAAGCTTTTCCAAGCTTTAGGATTCCAGTCCGAGCACGATCCGGCCATTGGAGTTTATTTCTAAAGGCAGTTTAGCGATCACTGCAGCGAGAGCTCCGTTATATCGTAAGTTTTTCTACGATCGGATACATTCTAGTTTTTGGATGTTGTTAGAATCATTTGAGATTTGAGTATGTTGTTCTCTACATGTAAGAGTAGGTGCCCAGTGAGCCAACTGTGTGGCTATGGGCTTTGATGACTCTTTGTATAAACAATCTTTTGTTTAATATTATTTACACTTTTATTAATGGCAATGACTTTATATTACTTCATATTGTTATATTGTGATATACTATTGTTGTTTTGATAAAGACCTTGAATATACCATAGTGTATGTAAGATGTGGTAGAACATGGGGATGTCTATCATGAAATACATCTTATAGTCACTGTATATTCTAAAACCGTTCCTAGTCGATTGAGCCGTCCGATAATAAGGATAAGGATCGCTCGAGTTTGAGACTAGCATTTGCGATGCGGAGTACCACGTTTCATTGGTAGGGAACATGGAGATGTTCGAAGCATGCAAATGGATATTCATAGGATGAATAATCGAACTACCCTATCCGGACTTTCCAAGTGGTTATCACTTATCGAGTGGATGAAGTCCGCGGTTTTGGTTGTACACCATTAGTCCTTACGACTTGAAACATCATGGAGACTCTATATGCTAGTACTGTGCTTTGACTCGTTTACCGACTCTGAGGGGGTCATCAGGTGTCGAGATTGGGTACAGTTACAACACATATAGGAGTCGATGCATTGTTGTCAAGGATTCACCACATACTTGCGAGTGTGGATATCCTATGCGATCTGAGGAGATATTAGTGTGACAAATCTCTGGCCAGAGTACTTGATGTGATTTAAGAAATGGTTTCTTAGTAGCACATGCGATGTCACTAATTTGATCTTCAAGATGTATTGCATAGTTATCGAATCTTGAGCGACTCTCGATATACCAATGGTTGTTGATTCGATCGGGATATATGGATGAAGGGACCATACTGTACGCTAACCAAAATCTACTGGTTCTTGTAGGCACTATCAGTGATACCTAGGGAATCATGGGGCGATGTTGCTAGGCGCTTTACCTTGATTCGTTGGGCAAGTCGGAAAGTGTTGTTCCGAGTCACAAGGAGTTGTGAGCCCACGGCTAGCTGTATCCCTGAACCATTGAGGGTCACACAGTGTAATGGAGTTTTAATTCCCGTTGAGATAGTTAAATTTAAAGAGTTAAATTTAATGAACTAAGGAGTTGGACTTCTTAAATAAGAGTAAGGGAGTAGGATTTCCTAAAATGACATAGGGATGGACATTTTTGGAAACCACTGAATTCGGATTCAGGAAAATTTATTTTGACTTTAAAATGTGCAGAAATGGTTTCTGTGCACATTGGTGAAATTGGTTCATCGATCGGAGTCACGATGAATTTTATATTAATTTCTGAACGTGCGGGCTTTGCTTGTCGGGCCCTAGCTTATGACTAATGGGCCCTAAGGTGTTAGTGGCCTGCATTATAAATAAGTTATTGCAGTACAGAAATTAAACACAACAGGTCATAATTTTTGAGACAGGATTTTCGAAACCCTAGCCTCCTCTCAAAAGAAATCGGCCGAACCCTCCCCCTCTGTCTGAGAAATTTCGGTCTGTGATTTTGAATCGCAGTCAGGAATAACGAATCAGATTCGTTTAATCTCTTCGCAGAAAAACTTCTGATAGATTTTCTAGTGCAATCTGTCAGAGGGATTTAAACCCCATTCGTGGACCTGATTGAAGGAGTTCATCAGTTCCTGGGAGATACAAGAAGCGCAGAGAAATCTGTGTGGTGTCCAATAATCTCGCTTCGAGATTGAAGGTAAAATTTAATAATTGTTATTTAATTTTACACACACTAATAATTTAATCGTTGAACGGTTGATACCCACACTATGGAATTGTTCCATAATAAAATTTTTAAACTTCCGCTGCACCGGGTATCAATCGTGATTGATCTGACCGCCAGTTTTCCAACAGTGGTATCAGAGCGAGGTTGCTCAGATCAAACGATTAAATTAATCGATTGTACAAAATTTTTGAATCTCGGTTTTTGGAAAACAAAATAAATATTTTTTAAATAAAAATTTTTTTTTTTTTTCCGGGGCAAAACCCGGGCAGCGATTGGATCGCTGCCCGGTGGGGCAGCAATTGTTGCTGCCCCGGGCGGTGCACGGCGCCGCCCAAAGGGGGCGCATGGCGCCGCCCAGGACGGCGACCGTCGCCGCCCAGGGCGGCGCTCGGCGCTGCCCAGGGCAGCGCTGGGCGCTGCGCAGGGCAGCGCTCGGCGCTGCCCAGGGCGACGCACGGCGCCGCCCAGCGGCGGCGCCAGGCGCCGCCAGGGCAGCAATTGTTGCTGCCCTAAGGGGGCAGCCGGGCTGCCCCCGGCCCGCGCCCCGGGTGCGGGCCGGCCCGGGAGTGTCCCGGGCGGCCCGCGGGAAAAATTAAATTTTTATTTAAAATTAATTTTAATGTGATAAAATTTTATTTTTGGTCCGGTCAAAAATTGTTTTTGATTGGTTCACGAGATTTCGGATCGAATTGTTCGAGTCCGTAAATTTTAAAATTGATTTTGGATAAATTTGAATTTTTGGAAAATTTTAATGTTTTATCCGTAAATTGAATTTTGAAATCAATTATTTTGGTACAATTGATGATAAGATATGATCTTATGATATATTGAGTAAAATATGATTTTATTTGTAAAATTGGATTTTATAGATAAAATATGATTTTATTTGATATAGAGATAAAATATGATTTTATATGTGAAATGAGATTTTATATATAAAATATGATTTTATCTTGTTTAAATTTGAATTGCCACTGCATGTTATCCAATAAATTAATTTTGAATTAAATGTTATTGGATAAGGATGATCGATTGCCATGACCAATTTTGTAGGTGTATGTTAGGAATTTACATTTTTTTTTTATTGTTGTTGGTTTTATTAATGGGCCTGGTTTATGGCCCGATATGAATGTCATATGTAATAAAAGTGGGCTTGGTTTATAGCCCGTTCCCACCCCTAAAAATGTATCCCCTACTTGTCATTGTTATTTATTGTAAATGCATTAGATTTAGTGGGAGATCAAGATTTGAAGATGGTGGGCCCAGCAGACAATAAAGACTGAAGAAATGTAAATTGGAAGCACATGTAATAGGATTGCATTGCATACTGCATATTACCTAGGATTGGACTAAGACCCGTGATTGGCAACCACGGGTCAATTAGAAATGGAATCGATCATCCTATATATTATTTGATATTATGATTGTATGCATGTTTAGACATAATTGCGTGAATCCGGCAAGCACGCAATAAATTGAATATGATGAGACAAATAATTTTATAATTAAAAATCCCTCATTTTAAATATGATTTAAAATTGATATCAAGATAAATAAAGAAAATTTAAATTTGTTTAAATGTTCCTACCTTCCATCAACGGTCAATGTATGTGATGCTACCCGCGGATACGGTCCGGCTCATATTATTGGGGGGGCCCGTCCGTCGGAAAGCTGTACATTGGATCGACAAATGTTGTAAGTTGGGTGGAACTCCCATGGGATCGGCTCATATTATTGGGGGATCCACATGGCGACCGTCCATCACAACTTAATATTGATGGGTCATCTTGACATGTCACTTTAAACGGCGTCATATTATTGGGCCCTTATTGGACATAAGGTAAATACATGGGGGTTGCTTAGGAAGCAATTGGGCTCTACCTTTTGAGAATTATGGTTGGCTGATATTATTCGGGACCATAAGTTTGTCAATTGGACTCCATGTTCTCACTAAGGAAAAAGTTTCCCGTTTTCACTAGAGGGTGGTGAAATCGTTAAAATAGTGGGAGTGAGATTCATAAAATAAAATTCGCCAATTTTATGTCTTAGTAAATTATTTAAACAATCATCGATAATTGTCTGTTTTATCTCAGTAATCCACATGTTTCCGTTCTCCAACAAAACAAACTTATTGACGCAAACAATACAGAATGATTCCATAAGTTAAGATTGTCCTAAGTTCGGAAAAAGATTTTCTAAGTGTTAGAAAAGGCTTCTCCAAAAACAGCCCCGGCTGATGTAACTGCCGAAAGGTTGGCCGAATTAGAGAAATGGTTGGACCATGATCTCAAGGCCAAATGTTACATGCAAAATTGGACAAGTCTAAACAAGTTTGCCATCACTGCAAGAAACCCGGTAATTGGAAACGTAACTGCAAGGAATACCCCAAGCAGTTGCGAACTGCAAAGAGTATGTTTTACATTGAAATAAATGTTTTTCTTAATACTACTTCTTGGGTATTGGATACCAGATGTAGATCTCATATTTGCAATGAGTTGCAAATGATAACAAGAAGTAATAGGATAAGGATGGGTGAGACCCAGTCAAGGCTCGGGAATGGTTCCAGAGTTAAATCCATAGCTATGGGAAATATTTATTTTTTTTTGCAGAACGGTTTTAAGTTACTTTTGATAGATGTTTTATTTGTTCCAGATTTAATTAAAAACATTATTTCTATTTCTATGCTTGATAGAGATGGTTATTCTTGCAATTTTGTGAATGGGATTTGCAATATTTACAAGAATGAATGTTTAATTGGAAATGGACAACTTGAAAACGATCTATACAACTTAAAACTAAAAGACGTTCCAGTGAATTATGTTGATAAACCGGCGAAAACAAACAAAAGGAAAATCGATAGTCAAAACCCGGCAAACCTTTGGCATGCTAGGCTAGGTCATATTTCCTCAAGGAGGATGAACAAGCTAGTGGGAGAGGGCATGTTTGATATGTCTGATATTAATTCTCTACCTACTTGTGAATCCTGCCTAAAAGGAAAAATGACTAAATCTCCTTTTAAGGGGAAACCTGAGCGTAGTCAGAATCTGTTGGATTTGATCCATACAGATGTTTGTGGTCCATTTAGAGTAGGGACTCAACATGGCCACACCTACTTCATTACCTTTACTGATGATTATTCAAGGTATGGGTATTTATATTTAATGAAATATAAGTCTGAAGCATTTGAAAAGTTCAAAGAATTCAAGGCTGAAGTAGAAAACAAGCTAGGTAAAAGTATTAAAGCACTTCGATTGGATCGAGGTGGAGAATACTTAAGTACCGAGTTTTTAGACTATCTAAAAGAGAATGGGATTCTCTCTCAGTGGACTCCTCCTATGACACCACAGCTGAATGGTGTATCGGAGCGTCGTAATCGAACTTTGTTGGACATGGTTCGATCCATGATGAGCTTCACTGAGCTTCCACCTTCGTTTTGGGGCTATGCGCTTGAAACGGCGGTATTGTTGTTGAACAACGTCCACACTAAAGCAGTGGACAAAACACCATACGAGTTATGGAATGGCAAAGCTCCTAAGTATTTGTACTTGAGGATTTGGGGATGTCCTGCTTACGTGAAGCGGACAGTGGGAGATAAGTTGGATAGTCGATCCAGCTTATGTTATTTTGTAGGGTATCCGAAGAATTCAATCGGATATTATTTCTATTATCCTGCTGAAACAAAGGTGTTTGTTTCTAGGAATGCCACCTTCTTGGAGAAGGAGTTCTTATTGGATAAGAAAGGCGAGATGATGGAACTCGAAGAAGTTCGAGAAGAACCCGAAATACAAAATAACGATCCTACGCCTCAGGAACCATTACTGGACACGCCTGAACCTAGAAGATCCGAGAGGACTTCTAGACCTCCTGTTCGATATGGTCTTCTTCTTGAAGGGGATCAAGATGAACCCGACATTGGATGTGATCCAAGAAACTTCAAGGAAGCAATTTCTGATGCGGATTCAAATTTATGGCTTGAAGCTATGCAGTCTGAATTGGATTCGATGCATACAAACCAAGTCTGGTCTTTGGTAGATCCTCCCGACGGAATTGTTCCAATAGGGTGTAAATGGATCTACAAGAGAAAGCTTGGGCCTGATGGTAAGGTATTGACCTACAAGGCGCGATTGGTGGCTAAAGGTTATACTCAAAGGCAAGGAGTTGACTATGATGAAACCTTTTCACCAGTTGCAATGTTCAAGTCCATAAGAATCCTAATTGCCATAGCTGCATGGTATGACTATGAGATATGGCAAATGGATGTGAAGACTGCTTTTCTTAATGGAGACATTAAGGAGGAAATCTATATGAAGCAGCCTGAAGGGTTCACATCCATGGGAAGCGAGCATAAGGTATGCAAGCTTCAGAGATCAATTTATGGTCTAAAACAAGCATCAAGAAGTTGGAACCAGAAATTTGATGAAACAATAAAAGATTTTGGTTTCATCAAGAACCCGGAGGAACCATGCGTGTACAAGAAAGTAGTTAAGGATGCGGTGACATTCTTAGTACTTTATGTTGATGACATCCTACTCATTGGGAATGACGTAGGGATGTTGCAGTCAACAAAGATATGGTTATCAGGTAGATTCTCGATGAAGGATTTGGGTGAGGCATCCTACATTCTTGGGATACAGATCTATAGAGATAGATCTAAGAGAATGATAGGACTCACTCAATCAACCTACATCGATACCATATTGAAACGGTTTTCAATGGATGGGTCCAAGAGAGGACATCTACCCATGTGTCATGGAGTTTCTCTATCCAAGTCTATGTGTCCCAAGACTGATGAAGAGATAGAGAATATGACACATGTACCATATGCGTCAGCTATAGGTAGTATCATGTATGGGATGATATCTACCAGACCGGATGTAGCATTTGCCTTGAGTGTCACGAGCAGATATCAGTCTAATCCTGGTCAAATGCATTGGAAAGCCGTGAAGGACATTCTTAAGTACTTGCGAAGGACTAAGAATATGTTCATGGTGTATGGAGGACGAGATCTCACATTGGAAGGCTATACCAACTCTAGCTTCCAAAGTGATGTGGATGACTCGAAGTCAACCTCTGGATTTGTGTTCATGCTCAATGGCGGTGCTGTCTCTTGGAAGAGTTCCAAGCAGGACACCACAGCGGATTCCACCACTGAGGCTGAATACATTGCAGCATCAGCTGCTGCTAAAGAGGCCGTTTGGATGAGGAAGTTCGTCCAAGAGTTGGGCGTCATTCCTGAATTTGTTGGTCCAGTCCCGGTGTACTGTGACAACACGGGTGCCGTTGCTCAAGCAAAGGAACCAAGGTCTCATCAAAGATCCAAACACGTACTGAGGAAATACCACATAATCCGGGAGATTGTGGAAAGAGGAGACATCATTGTCGAACGAGTGGCCTCTGCAGACAATATCGCTGATCCGCTTACTAAGCCCTTGCCAGGACCATTGTTTGACAAACATCGCGAAGCAATGGGTCTACGTAGTATGACTAGTTGGCTATAGGGCAAGTGGGAGATTGTAAGAGTAGGTGCCCAGTGAGCCAACTGTGTGGCTATGGGCTTTGATGACTCTTTGTATAAACAATCTTTTGTTTAATATTATTTACACTTTTATTAATGGCAATGACTTTATATTACTTCATATTGTTATATTGTGATATACTATTGTTGTTTTGATAAAGACCTTGAATATACCATAGTGTATGTAAGATGTGGTAGAACATGGGGATGTCTATCATGAAATACATCTTATAGTCACTGTATATTCTAAAACCGTTCCTAGTCGATTGAGCCGTCCGATAATAAGGATAAGGATCGCTCGAGTTTGAGACTAGCATTTGCGATGCGGAGTACCACGTTTCATTGGTAGGGAACATGGAGATGTTCGAAGCATGCAAATGGATATTCATAGGATGAATAATCGAACTACCCTATCCGGACTTTCCAAGTGGTTATCACTTATCGAGTGGATGAAGTCCGCGGTTTTGGTTGTACACCATTAGTCCTTACGACTTGAAACATCATGGAGACTCTATATGCTAGTACTGTGCTTTGACTCGTTTACCGACTCTGAGGGGGTCATCAGGTGTCGAGATTGGGTACAGTTACAACACATATAGGAGTCGATGCATTGTTGTCAAGGATTCACCACATACTTGCGAGTGTGGATATCCTATGCGATCTGAGGAGATATTAGTGTGACAAATCTCTGGCCAGAGTACTTGATGTGATTTAAGAAATGGTTTCTTAGTAGCACATGCAATGTCACTAATTTGATCTTCAAGATGTATTGCATAGTTATCGAATCTTGATCGACTCTCGATATACCAATGGTTGTTGATTCGATCGGGATATATGGATGAAGGGACCATACTGTACGCTAACCAAAATCTACTGGTTCTTGTAGGCACTATCAGTGATACCTAGGGAATCATGGGGCGATGTTGCTAGGCGCTTTACCTTGATTCGTTGGGCAAGTCGGAAAGTGTTTTTCCGAGTCACAAGGAGTTGTGAGCCCACGGCTAGCTGTATCCCTGAACCATTGAGGGTCACACAGTGTAATGGAGTTTTAATCCCCGTTGAGATAGTTAAATTTAAAGAGTTAAATTTAATGAACTAAGGAGTTGGACTTCTTAAATAAGAGTAAGGGAGTAGGATTTCCTAAAATGACATAGGGATGGACATTTTTGGAAACCACTGAATTCGGATTCAGGAAAATTTATTTTGACTTTAAAATGTGCAGAAATGGTTTCTGTGCACATTGGTGAAATTGGTTCATCGATCGGAGTCACGATGAATTTTATATTAATTTCTGAACGTGCGGGCTTTGCTTGTCGGGCCCTAGCTTATGACTAATGGGCCCTAAGGTGTTAGTGGCCTGCATTATAAATAAGTTATTGCAGTACAGAAATTAAACACAACAGGTCATAATTTTTGAGACAGGATTTTCGAAACCCTAGCCTCCTCTCAAAAGAAATCGGCCGAACCCTCCCCCTCTGTCTGAGAAATTTCGGTCTGTGATTTTGAATCGCAGTCAGGAATAACGAATCAGATTCGTTTAATCTCTTCGCAGAAAAACTTCTGATAGATTTTCTAGTGCAATCTGTCAGAGGGATTTAAACCCCATTCGTGGACCTGATTGAAGGAGTTCATCAGTTCCTGGGAGATACAAGAAGCGCAGACAAATCTGTGTGGTGTCCAATAATCTCGCTTCGAGATTGAAGGTAAAATTTAATAATTGTTATTTAATTTTACACACACTAATAATTTAATCGTTGAACGGTTGATACCCACACTATGGAATTGTTCCATAATAAAATTTTTAAACTTCCGCTGCACCGGGTATCAATCGTGATTGATCTGACCGCCAGTTTTCCAACACTACAGAGTTCTGATCGTTTATTATCTGTCGGTTTTGAATTAGAGCGACGTTCGGATTTGTTATGATTTTTGGAAGCCATTTTCGAAAATGTGGATTTTGAGATTGATGGGTTTGCTTTGTTTTGGTTGTCTTAGAATTTTTATGAGGTTATATCGCTATTGAACTGCTGTCTGCGTTGTCGGTTTGTTCAGTTATAGCCGTTATGCCGTCGGTTTGAGTTTTGGAGATTTGAACCATTTTTGAAGTTGTTGAACTTGGCTTGTAAGTCGATCATGGTAATTGATCTTTGATTGTATCTGAACAGATTCGTTTGGAGTTGTCAAGCCCTGTGTTAGCAGCATTTGGTCGTCGAGAATTGGACGAAGAACGGTAAAGATATTACCTTGAACCGTTGCCTTTGTTGTTGGATTGTTTAGTTGTTGATTAAACCTTTTGTTGTAGCTTATCCAGAGTTGGAACTACTGCATTGAAAGGTAAAAGCAGTCATCGTAGCGGGATAGCATACTCGGGACTGTTGGTTCTCGAGTTTCCCCTTTTTAAATCACATATTGCATTGATACTTGTTCTAGAATGTGGAACTTGTATTTGTTGATTGATTGAGTTTTTGTTATGTGGCTTATGTTTATATTTCTGTTATGCATTCATCTTGAGCCTACTTTGATTTCAGCGGGCAGAACCGCCCTTTTTGTTAAACGTTTGGGAACTATGATTGAGTGGCCTAGGTTGTAGTATTTCGCCTAGTGCTAGCATACTCATTATGGTTGCTCAAAGTCTAGAGGAGTAGGATACGTGGCACCACCTCGATTGGGAGAGTCAGTGAGTCGTTACGTGATCTCATCCTCGGGATCCCAAAAGCAGAGCAATACTCCCGTGTTTATCAGAATCGATATCCTGGTTTTAAAGACATGCATATCATTAACTTCGACTTGAATATGTGGTTTGATAGCATGTTGTATATTCATTACTTGATATGTTGCTTTTACTGGGATTATCATTCTCACCGGTTATCCGGCTGTTGCTTTGTTTTGTATGTGTACTTGGCAACAAGAAGGGCAGGATCAAGTCAGCATAGACCTGGTTAGCGTCCAGAGCAAGAGATATAAGTGAGACTCGTTTAGAAGTCGAATCAGCATGTCAACCTAGTAATGTTTTGCGATCATGTTTAGTCATTCGAACTTCTCGTATATGTTTTGTAAGCAAGAAACGATGTAGGTGTTATCGAATTGAATGTTGCTCTTCCCTAAACCTTTCTTGTATTGTTATTGGAATGTCAAATACTCTTAATGCAAGTGTTTAGGTTTTGATTGAGTTTATTACAGTGCCTTAACTTTTCTGGGCGAGGGGATGGCGCGGGCGCGCGGCCTCTTTGCGAGGTATGAGCGCGGGCGCGCTGGGATTTGCGGGGCGTAGGTGCGGGTGCGCTGATGTCAGCGCGGGCGCGCGAGCCTCCTTTTATAAAAAATATATATATATATATTGGGTTCTTGATTACTTATCGCTTGTTGTCTGATATTAGTTGTTTAGAAACGAGGTCTCACATTAAGTGGTATCAGAGAGTTAAGATTCTTGGTCGAACTAGAGTGAGCGGGTAGATCGAGTCTGCGTGTATTGGCTCCTCGCATGTGTTTGAACTATTTTAACTATGTACTTAATTCCATGCGAGCATGCTTTATTATTGAGAATTATTGAATTACATGGTTATGTGATTTAATTTATAAAGCATGATCTACTTGAGATATAACTGTTTCTGTTACCGACTGGTATCTGGTATTTCAAGCGGTTGTAAGGGCACTGATTGTAGCGATTGAGATATCTCGTGTCCTAACCTTTGATTATCAGATGGGTCCTCGTCGAGTGATAAACAGAAACACACCGCCAGTTATCCCTGCGACTGAGCAAGCTAGCACTGAGGTTGATCAGTTGGATGCTTCAGCGACTCCTATGGAAACCTTACTAAAGAGGTTTCAGTCGTTCAATCCGCCATTGTTGATGGGTTCAGAAAATCCAGTTGATTGTGAGAGTTGGTTGGATGATATGGATCAGTTGTTTGATTCCATTGACTACACAGATGACCGCCGAATCAGGTTAGTAATTCATCAGCTGCGTGGTGGTGCTAAGAGCTGGTGGATCATGACAAAGAAAGCATTTGAGAGTAGAGGTACAGAGGTTACTTGGACTCTTTTTAAATCTGAGTTTTATAAGCGGTTTTTCCCTATCTCGTATCGTCAGGATAAGGGAGCAGAGTTTGCAAATCTGAAGCAAGGGAATCTGAACATTGAAGAGTACGTGGCTAAGTTCGATAGTCTGTTGCATTTTGCACCGCTAATTGCCAGAGATGAAGAAGCTAAGGCAGATCAGTTCATCAACGGGTTGAACCCCGATGTCTTCACGTTGGTTAACACCAACAGGCCTAGCATGTAGTAGCCCGTACCCTAATTGAGTAATTAAAGGATTAATGCTAATTAATTGAATTGGGTATCGGACGGATCGGAAGCTCAGAAGGCTCGATCGGAAGCTCCGAACAGGATCGGAAGCTCCGATGAGCGATCGGAGGCACCGATGTTTTTACGTCAGGCATGACGTGTGATTGGATCGGAAGCTCCAATCAGAACCGGAGGCTCCGATCACCCCTATCCGGAGTCAACAAGTGATATTTTGACACGTGGCAGATCAGGATCTTCGGAAGCTCCGATGGCAGGATCGGACGTTCCGATCGAGGTTCGGACGTTCCGATCAAGGATCGGAAGTTCCGATCGTTGTCTATAAATAGAAGGCCGAGGCTTCACTTTCATTTGCCAATTCCGAGTTCTCCTTTCCTTTCTAGTCCTTTTGGAGCTGTTCTAGTCTTCTTAGGCTTGGTCCGTAGGTCGGCTAGGCGTTCGGTAGTCGTAGCGGAGTTGTGCCCAAGTTCTGGAGGCATCGACATCAAAGGGCTAACGACGGACGAAGGTATAGCTTTTGCTTCCTATAAATATCTAGGAGTATGCAATAGCTTAGTTAAGGCTTTTAGAGCACTTTAATGATAGTAGTATCATTTGGCAGTGTAGAGCAGACTATAGGCGTGGACCTAGAGTTGGTAGAGCTTGCACTGTTTTGAGGTACGAAAGTACTGTTCGAGATATCCTGACTGAGTATGCATGTATTATGTGACTGCATGATTTATATGCCATGATATTATGCTGCATTCATTTGAATCTTGCTGTATCTCTTTCGAGATGTCTGTTAGTAGGGTTGTACCCTATCCTGTTAGTGGATAGACTTCCATCGATTTGGGTCCGGTGTATCCACGGTTATCTCGGTATGGGAGCCACCTCCTGAAGCGACGGCACAACGTGCTACATACCACGGCCCGGTCTGTCTCTGTTCTCTGATCCTTGACCTCGAGTCTATAGGGAGTTCACTTTGCATGCATGTATACTCATACTCTCGCACTGAGCATTTTATGCTCACGTCTCGTATTCTGTATTTTCTGGACACCCTATTCCATGGGGCAGGTTTGCAATTGGACGAGGAGGGTGGATCCAGGAGGGGCTAGTCAGTGGTTGGCCAGCTGGAGTTTCGTTTAGGTTTTATTACTGTTGTTTGGGTTTATACAGCTATTCGATTTGGTTGTATATTATTGGATAAATTACAGATTCCTTTACATGGGATTGTATGTTGTTTTTGGTTTCCGCAGTTTTATTCTGATATCTGTTTAATTAAGTTAATTGCATGCTTAAGTTCTGTTTAGTAGGTGATCCGGGTAAGGGTCACTACATTTATGGTATCAGAGCATGCAAAAGATTTCTTGGGATTTAGTCTCATCTTGAGGTATTTTTGTAGATGTCAAATCGTGACGACCAGAGTTCTCATGGCAGTGTTGGTGGGCGTTGGGGTGATGCCGACCGGGAGCCTCATCGAGAACGGCGTCATAGTCACCATGACGACGAGCGTTTCTCTGTGCGTCGATTCTTAGCTATGGGTCCTAAGCCCTTAGTTGGAGGTGAGTCTCCTGAGGATGCGGAGAACTGGTTAGACCGCATGGAGACGACTTTTCAGACTTTCCAATGCACCGATGAGCAGAAGGTGGAGACCCTTTGCTATCTTCTGGATGGGCGTGCGCGCAGGTGGTGGAGGTTTACTTCTGCTTTTTTTGTTGCGGCGACAGGAGTGGCCACCTGGGCCGAGTTCCGCACAGCTTTCCAAAAGCGGTATTTTCCTCCTCCACTCCGTCAGTCAAAGGCAGGCGAGCTACTGAGTCTGCGACAGGGAGCCATGTCTATTGATGAGTATCAGCAGAGGTTCTTTGATCTGCTATCCTATTGCCCCGAGATTGCTGATAGCTCAGAGATGAAGTACAATCTGTTCCTTCAGGGCCTTAACCCTGAGATCCACGACCGTGTGGCGGTTGGCGACGACATGTCCTACGAGGGTTTGGTGAGCCATTGTCACCAGGCAGAGGACAGCATTCGGCAAAACAAGTCTTTCCCTCAGATGAGGCCTACTAGTTCTTTGGGTCCCCGTGCCCAAACTTTCAAGAAGTCTGGATCTTCTTCTTCCTCTGGTTCTGGAGGTGTTGTCCATTACGGTAAGAAGGACAAGTGTGATCACTGTGGGAAGAACCATCCATCCGACAAGTGCCGCAGAGCTTCTGGAGCTTGTTTCTATTGTGGAGAGACTGGTCATATCCGGAGAGATTGTCCACTGTCTGGGGGAGGCGGTTTTGGTTCTGGTTCAGGATCGGGTTCTCAGACCACCGTACAGCAGAGGTCGCAGGGACAGTCTGCTGGGAGTTCTCATTTGAGGCCACGAGCTTCTGGCTAGGTGTTTGCCCTGAGACATGATCAGGCTGTGGAGGAGAATGAGAGAGTCATCGCAGGTACATTTCTGCTTTATGGTATACCTGCTCTTGTACTTATTGATACTGGTGCATCTCATTCCTTCATTTCTGCACGTTTTGTTAAGAGGCATAAGTTACCATGCATTTCACTAGACGTAGTGATGTCTGTTTCTACTCCGACGGGCCAATCTGCTTTGGCTAAGCATCTAGTGATGGGTTGCCCTTTAGAGTTCGAAGGGAACATTCTGTTAGCGAATCTCATGGTCCTGGCGATGGACGACTTTGATTGCATTCTGGGAATAGATGTGTTGACTACCTATCGAGCTTCAGTGGACTGCTATCAGAGATTAGTACGCTTTCATCCGGAGGGGAGTGAGAGCTGGTTTTTTTATGGTGAGGGAGCGCGACCCCCGATGCCTTTGGTATCAGCTTTGAGAGCCTGTCGAGCTCTAGAGTCTGGCGGGGAAGGCTACCTTATCTATGCAGTTGATTTGTCCACTGAGAGTATTGGGATAGAGAGCATTCCTGTTGTGGATGAATTTCCAGATGTATTTCCCGATGAGATTCCGGGTTTTCCTCCTGCTAGGGAATTCGAGTTTGGCATAGAGTTGATGCCGGGTACTTCGCCTATTTCTAGAGCACCGTATCATCTGGCTCCGTCAGAGATGCGTGAGTTTAAGAATCAGCTACAAGATCTTTTGGACAAGGGGTACATTCTTCCTAGTGTATCTCCTTGGGGAGCTCCTGTTCTCTTCGTAAAGAAGAAGGATGGGTCAATGCGGCTGTGCATTGACTATCGGCAGCTGAATCGAGTCACTGTGAAGAACAAGTATCTGTTGCCTCGTATTGATGACTTGTTTGACCAGCTGCAGGGCACATCAGTTTACTCCAAGATTGACTTGAGATCTGGGTATCATCAGTTGAGAGTCCGTGATCAGGACGTAGCCAAGACTGCATTCCGTATTCGCTATGGGCATTACGAGTTCCTAGTGATGCCATTTGGTTTGACCAATGCGCCGGCTATATTCATGGATTTGATGAACCGTGTCTTCAGGGAGTATTTGGACAAGTTTGTAGTGGTCTTCATTGATGACATCTTGGTGTATTCGCATAATACGGAAGAGCATGTTTCTCACTTGCGGTTGGTACTGCAGACTCTTTGAGATGAGCAATTGTACGCCAAGCTGAGCAAGTGTGAGTTCTGGATGGATAGAGTGGTCTTTCTTGGCCATATCATATCCAGGGAAGGGATTTCTGTTGATCCAAGCTAGATTGAAGCAGTACTTAATTGGTCGCGTCCGACGACGGTTGCTGAGATCCGTAGTTTTTTGGGTCTAGCAGGGTATTATCGTCGCTTCATTCTGAACTTCTCTCAGTTAGCTCGACCGTTGACGCAGCTTACTCGCAAGGGTGTGGATTTTGAGTGGTCCTCCGAGTGCGAGGAGAATTTCCGTGAGCTTCGACGGCGGTTGACTTCTGCGCCGGTGTTGGCATTACCGTCAGGATCTGGAGGGTATGTAGTGTACACGGATGATTCTCTTCAAGGGTTAGGTTGTGTCCTGACTCAGAATGGGCATGTGATCGCATACGCTTCTAGACAGCTGAAACTTCATGAGGACAACTACCCAGTCCATGATTTGGAGTTAGCGGCCATTGTGTTCGCTTTGAAGATCTGGCGTCATTATCTGTATGGCGAGAAATTTGAGATCTTCACCGACCATAAGAGTCTCAAGTATTTGTTCACTCAGGCAGAGTTGAACATGAGGCAGAGACGTTGGATGGACTTGCTTAAGGACTATGATTGCGAGATTAAGTACCATCCGGGAGCTGCTAATCTCACCGCTGATGCTTTGAGTCGCAAGGTGCGACTATCCGCACTTCAGACTTGTTCGATGTCTAGTGAGATTAGTGACTGTTGCTCTTCAGGTTATACCTTCAAGCATAAGAAAGGTATGCAGAGTATCCAGATGTTTGAAATATTATCTGAGCCAGCCTTGTATTCGCGGATCCGAGATGCTCAGATGTCTGATTCAAAGACCCAGCGTTTAGCTCGTCTAGCTAACGAGGGTAGCTCGTCTGGATTTCATTATCAGTCAGATGGCTTTCTGTGTTTGTCTGGTAGGCTTGTGATTCCGCAGGATGAAGAGTTGCGAGAGGAGATTTTGTCTCAGGCGCATCGCACTAAGTTGAGTATTCATCCTGGGAGCAACAAGATGTACAAGGATCTACGTACTCATTTCTGGTGGAAGGGAATGAAACGCAGTGTTTATCAGTTTGTTTCGAGATGTTTGGTGTGTCAACAGGTCAAGGCAGAGCACAGACGACCTGGAGGATTGCTTCACAGTCTGCCTATTCCTGAATGGAAATGAGAGTTTATCACTATGGACTTTGTGACCCATTTGCCGGTATCCCCGAGGAACTGTGATGCTATCTGGGTTGTGGTGGACTGACTCACCAAGTCAGCGCATTTCATTGCCTATAGCCGAGAGTACTCTGTGGATCGCATGGCACGGATGTACATTCAGGAGATCGTCCGACTTCATGGAGTGCCTGTGAGCATTGTCAGCGATCGGGACCCCAGGTTTACTTCTAGATTCTGGGGGAGTGTTCAGCGTGCGATGGGTACTACTCTCAGTTTGAGTACAGCCTATCATCCAGAGACTGATGGTCAGTCAGAGCGCACTATCCGTACGTTAGAGGATATGCTTAGAGCGTGCGTCATGGATTTTGGTTCAGCCTAGCAGGATCATTTGCCGTTGATCGAGTTCGCTTACAACAACAGCTATCATACTAGTATTGGGATGGCACCTTTTGAAGCGTTGTATGGGCGACGTTGTCGTACCCCACTCTTCTGGGAAGAAGTGGGGGAGAGACAGGCTGAAGGATCGGAGTTTATCCAGCAGGCGATAGACATTGTTGATCAGATCAAGAAACGGATTAAGACTGCACAAGATCGTCAGGCCAGTTATGCTAATATCAAGCGTAGGCCCTTGCAGTTCGAGGTCGGGGAGAAAGTGTTTCTGAGAGTGTCACCTTTCCGCAAGATTCTCAGATTTGGCCTTAAGGGCAAGTTGTCTCCCAGATTTATCGGTCCGTTTGAGATCTTGGAGAGCATTGGCGATTTGGCTTATCGACTAGTTTTGCCACCGCATCTATCCTGTATTCACGACGTGTTCCACGTATCTCTGTTACGATGGTATGTGGCAGATGAATCTCATATTCTGCAGCGGTCTGAGGTTCAGGTAGACAAGGATTTGACTTATGTTGAGAAACCTCTTCGTATCCTGGATTATAAGGATAAGGTTTTACGGAACAAAGTCATTCCTTTGGTTTTAGTTCAGTGGCAGCGCCGAGGCACTGAGGAGGCTACTTGGGAGCTTGAGGACAGGATGCGTAAAGACCATCCTGAGTTGTTTTGATTCCATTCTTTGAGTTGTATTCAGTTGCAAACTCTGTAAAAGTTTGATTTGAATAAAGAATGTTTCTGATTTCTGTATTTGCATTCGGTACTTAAGATCTGATTTCGAGGACGAAATATCTTAAGTGGGGGAGAATGTAGTAGCCCGTACCCTAATTGAGTAATTAAAGGATTAATGCTAATTAATTGAATTGGGTATCGGACGGATCGGAAGCTCCGAAGGCTCGATCGGAAGCTCCGAACAGGATCGGAAGCTCCGATTAGCGATCGGAGGCACCGATGTTTTTACGTCAGGCATGACGTGTGATTGGACCGGAAGCTCCGATCCGAACCGGAGGCTCCGATCACCCCTATCCGGAGTCAACAAGTGATATTTTGACACGTGGCAGATCAAGATCTTCGGAAGCTCCGATGGCAGGATCGGACGTTCCGATCGAGGTTCGGACGTTCCGATCAAGGATCGGAAGTTCCGATCGTTGTCTATAAATAGAAGGCCGAGGCTTCACTTTCATTTGCCAATTCCGAGTTCTCCTTTCCTTTCTAGTCCTTTTGGAGCTGTTCTAGTCTTCTTAGGCTTGGTCCGGAGGTCGGCGAGGCATTCGGTAGTCGTAGCGGAGTTGTGCCCAAGTTCTGGAGGCATCGACATCAAAGGGCTAACGACGGACGAAGGTATAGCTTTTGCTTCCTATAAATATCTAGGAGTATTCAATAGATTAGTTAAGGCTTTTAGAGCACTTTAATGATAGTAGTATCATTTGGCAGTGTAGAGCAGACTATAGGCGTGGACCTAGAGTTGGTAGAGCTTGCACTGTTTTGAGGTACGAAAGTACTGTTCGAGATATCCTGACTGAGTATGCATGTATTATGTGACTGCATGATTTATATGCCATGATATTATGCTGCATTCATTTGCATCTTGCTGTATCTCTTTCGAGATGTCTGTTAGTAGGGTTGTACCCTATCCTGTTAGTGGATGGACTTCCATCGATTTGGGTCCGGCGTATCCACGGTTATCTCGGTATGGGAGCCACCTCCTGAAGCGACGGCACAGCGTGCTACATACCAGGGCCCGGTCTGTCTCTGTTATCTGATCCTTGACCTCGAGTCTATAGGGAGTTCACTTTGCATGCATGTATACTCATACTCTCGCATTGAGCGTTTTATGCTCACGTCTCGTACTCTGTATTTTCTGGACACCCTATTCCATGGGGTAGGTTTGCGATAGGACGAGGAGGGGCTAGTCAGTGGTTGGCCAGCTGGAGCTTCGTTTAGGTTTTATTACTGTTGTTTGGGTTTATACAGCTATTCGATTTGGTTGTATATTATTGGATAAATTACAGATTCCTTTACTTGGGATTGTATGTTGTTTTTGGTTTCCGCAGTTTTATTCTGATATCTGTTTAATTAAGTTAATTGCATGCTTAAGTTCTGTTTAGTAGGTGATCCGGGTAAGGGTCACTACATAGCAACTTTGCGGATGCCATGAATTACGCAAAGGGAGCAGAAGCAGGCTTGTGGAGGCAAAGAGGTAATCAGGGGACACCTCAGCAGTAGAGGCAGTATCAGAACCAACCATCTCAGTACCAGAATCAGCCACCTCAACATCAGAACCAGCAGCAGAGGTATGAAGGTGGTAGCAGTGGGGGAAACAGAAAGGATCAGTAGAAAGCAAGAGGTAAACAGTTCAAGAGGCAAGGAAACAGTTCGTCCAGTTCCAGTGGTTCGAAGCAATTCGGTTCAGGACCGAGTTCTGGGTCATCATCCTTGTACTGCAGCAAGTATGGAGGAAGACACTCACCGGATCAGTGTGTGGGATTCTTCGGCAATTGTAACACATGTCAGCAATCGGGACACTTCTCTATGGTGTGCCCTCAACGTAATAGAGATAGAGCTCAGAGTGGGAGTTCGTCTAGACCTGCAGCTCAGCTGGAGAGGCAGTCGTCTGCAGTGCACTCTTTCCAACCTCAGCAACAGCAGAACAGATAGGGAGGTAGCTCTAGTGCAAATCAGCCTCCAAGACAGCAAGCACGAGTCTTTGCATTGACAGAGGATCAGGCTCAGGCAGCACCTGACGATGTCATAGCAGGTAACTGTTCGATTTTCGGTCATTCTGCTCATGTCTTGATAGATACAGGTACTTCCAATTCCTTTATCTCTGAGAAATTTGTGTTATTGCATGCTTTGCCAACTGAATTGTTGCCTACAGTAGTAGCTGTTACTTCACCTTTGGGTGGAAGAATTGTTTCTGTCAGACTAGTCAGGAACTGTGAACTTTGTTTTGAGGGAAATTTGTTAGAATTCGACTGTATTGTGCTTGGGTTGTCAGATTTTGATTGTATTGTCGGTATAGATGCTTTGACCAAGTACAGGGCAACAGTTGATTGTTTTCTGAAAGTTGTCAGGTTCAGACGTGAAATGGCAGATGAGTGGAAATTCTTTGGTAAGGGTTCTCGATCTAGAATTCCTTTGATTTCAGTATTATCTATGACTCGTTTGTTACAGAAAGGTGCAGAAGGATTTTTGGTGTATGCAGTTGATGTACTGAAATCTAGCCCAGCTTTGGTAGATTTACCAGTGGTTAGAGATTTTGCTGATGTGTTTCCGGAAGATGTTTCTGGATTGTAACCCTTTCGAGAGGTTGAATTCAGCATTGACTTAGTGCCAGGTACTCAACCTATTTCAAAAGCTCCTTATCGTATGACACTTATTGAATTGAGAGAGTTGAAGGAGCAGCTTGAGGATTTGATTGCCAAGGGATACATCAGGCCTAGTGTATCGCCTTGGGGTGCTCATGTGCTTTTTGTTCGAAAGAAGGATGGTTCTATGCGGCTCTGTATCGACTACCGCCAATTGAATCAGGTTACAGGTAAGAACAGGTATCCTTTACCCCGAATAGATGACTTGTTTGACCAGCAGCAGGGTTCTTCTGTCTACTCTAAGATTGATCTGAGGTCAGGTTATCACCAGTTGAGAGTGCGAGAGGAAGACGTTCCTAAGACCGCATTCAGGACGAGGTATGGTCATTTCGAGTTTATAGTCATGCCGTTCGATTTGACTAACGCCCCAGCGGTTTTTATGGGTTTGATGAACCGTATCTTTCAGCGTTATTTAGATTAGTTCGTCATTATCTTTATCGATGATATTCTTATCTACTCGAAGAACCGTACTGACCATGCAGAGCACTTGAGAATCGTCTTGCATATTTTGCGAGTTGAGCAGTTGTTTGCCAAGTTGTCCAAGTGTGAATTTTGGTTAGATCGAGTTGTCTTTATCGGTCATATTATTTCTGAAGATGGGATTTCTGTTGATCCCAGCAAGATTGAAGCGGTTATGAATTGGCCTAGGCCTACTTCAGTGCCGGAGATTCGAAGCTTCATGGGTTTAGCTGGTTATTACCGTCGTTTCATCGAGGGTTTCTCGTCTATTGCCAAGCCAATTACCCAGCTGACTCAGAAGAATGCGCCTTTTGTTTGGACTCTAGATTGTGAGGCTAGCTTTGTTGATCTGAAGAGGAGACTGACTAGTGCTCCAATTCTTTCTATTCCGAAGGGTACTGGAGGTTTCACAGTCTATTGTGATGCTTCTAACCGAGGTTTGGGTTGTATTCTTATGCAGCATAAGAATGTGGTGGCGTATGCATCGAGGCATCTGAAACCACACGAGACTCGTTATCCAGTTCATGATCTTGAACTAGCTGCGATCGTCTTTGCTTTGAAGATCTGGCGTCACTATCTTTATGGTGAGTTCTTCGAGATCTTTTCTGATCATAAGAGTCTTAAGTACTTGTTTCTCAGGCAGAGCTGAATATGAGACAGAGAAGGTGGTTAGATCTGTTGAAAGATTTCGAGTGTGAGATCAAGTATTATCCGGGGAAGTCGAATGCAGTTGCAGATGCGTTGAGCCGAAAGCTTTGTTCTTTATCTCTTTCTACTATTGGTGTTTCTCAGTTGATCGATGATTGTTGCACTTCTGGTTTAGAGTTTGAACAGATAGGGAGACTATCAGAGTGTTTGCTATTCAAGCCAAACCGGAGTTGTTTATTGCAATCAAAGAAGCACAGAAGTCTGAGCCGAGCATTCAGGTTTCAGTAGAGAAAGTCAGATCTGGGCATCAGTCTGAATTCCAGGTTAGAGATGAAGTCTTGTTTGTGAATAACCATCTTGTTGTGCCTGATGTTCCGGAGTTGAGACAGCATATTCTCCGAGAGGCTCATTGCAGTCGGTTCAGTATTCATCCGGGAGGTCGTAAGATGTACAACGATCTGAAGAACCAGTTCTGGTGGAAGAGAATGAAGAGCGACGTAGCGAGGTTTGTATCTCGGTGTTTGAATTGTCAACAGGTGAAAGCAGAACGGAAGCGACCAGGAGGTCTGTTGCACAGTTTATCTGTTCCTGAATGGAAGTGGGATCACATTTGCATGGATTTCGTCACGAAGCTACCATGATCCGTTCGAGGATGCGATGCCATTTGGGTAGTGATCGACCGATTGACGAAGTCTGCGTGTTTTATTCCGTACAGGATGACGTATCGTCATGATCAGATGGCTGAGTTGTATGTTAGCAATGTTGTGAGACTGCATGGTGTGCCGAAGTCGATCGTTTCAGACAGAGATCCTAGATTCACTTCTCACTTCTGGCACAGTCTTCAAGGGGCACTTGGTACTCGATTGCATCTGAGTACAGCTTATCATCCTCAGACCGATGGACAGTCAGAGCAGACTATCCAGACGTTAGAGGATATGCTGCGAGTGGTAGTGCTAGACTTTGGCACTAGTTGGCAGGATTCTTTGCCTCTTGTCGAGTTTTCTTACAACAACAGCTTCCAAGCGAGTATCGGTATGGCGCCTTTCGAGGCTTTGTACGGAAAGAAGTGCCGATCTCCGCTGTTTTGGGATGATTTATCCGAGTCACCAGATTTGGGACCGGAGATGCTTAGAGATATGGAAGAGCAGGTTAAGATCATTCAGACCAGAATGAAGACAGCTCAAGATAGACAGGCAAAGTATGCGAATGTCAGGCGTAGACCTCTTAGTTTTGATCAGGGAGACCGAGTCTTTCTGAAGATTTCACCTTTCAGAGGCACTGTCAGATTCGGTAAGAGAGGGAAGTTATCTCCGAGATTCATCGGGCCGTACAAGATTCTCGAGAAGATAGGCGATCTTGCCTACAGACTTGCACATCCTCCGTCTTTATCTGGAATTCACGACGTTTTTCACATCTCTATGCTGCGAAAGTATCAACCAGATATTTCTCATATCCTTCAGCCTGACGAAGCCGAGTTAGACGAGACTCTGAGATACTTTGAGCGACCGATTCAGATCCTTGATCGGAAGGAGAAACAACTCAGAACCAAGTCGATCCCGTTAGTGAAAGTGCAGTGGAGCCATCACGGAGTCGAGGAAGCGACTTGGGAGACAGAATCTGACATGAGATATCATTTTCCAGAGTTATTCAGTTGACGTGAGTTCTTCTTACTGTCTTTAGTTCTTTATTCTAGCTTATGAGTTGTGGTTCTCGTTGATTTCGAGGACGAAATCTCTTCTTAGTGGGGGAGAATTGTAAAGCCCCGTTTTTATCTTAATTGAATTTATTTGAGTTAATCAGAGATTACAGAGTTCCCGAGACGACTTGATTTTGATCAGGGTCCTTTTTGCAAATATTAGATTTTTCAGGGACTAAAACGCAAATTGTGGATTTTATATATTATCTACTCTTAGAAATTGGTTGACAAAGTCTTCTTCATCCCCTCCAATCCGTCTCCCTCCATTCTCATGCCTCCAAGCTTTTCCAAGCTTTGGGATTCCAGTCCGAGCACGATCCGGTCGTTGGAATTTATTTATGAAGGCAGTTTAGCGATCACTGCAGCGAGAGCTCCGTTATATCGTAAGTTTTTCTACGATCGGATACATTCTAGTTTTTGGATGTTGTTAGAATCATTTGAGATTCGAGTATGTTGTTCTCTACAGAGTTCTGATCGTTTATTATCTGTCGGTTTTGAATTAGAAAGACATTCGGATTTGTTATGATTTTTGGAAGCCATTTTCGAAAATGTGGATTTTGAGATTGATGGGTTTTGTAGTGACCCTTACCCGGATCACCTACTAAACAGAACTTATGCATTCAATTAACTTAATAAAACAGATATCAGAATAAAACTGCGGAAAGCATAAACATTATACAATCCCAAGTAAAGAAATCTGTAATTATCCAATAATATACAACCAAATCGAATAGCTGTATAAACCCAAACAACAGTAATAAAACCTAGACGAAGCTCCAGCTGGCCAACCACTGACTAGCCCCTCCTGGATCCACCCTCCTCGTCCAATCGCAAACCTGCCCCATGAAATAGGGTGTCCAAAAAATACAGAGTACGAGACGTGAGCATAAAACGCTCAGTGCGAGAGTATGAGTATACATGCATGCAAAGTGAACTCCTATAGACTCGAGGTCAAGGATCAGATAACAGAGACAGACCGGGCCCTGGTATGTAGCACGCTGTGCCGTCGCTTCAGGAGGTGGCTCCCATACCGAGATAATCGTGGATACGCCGGACCCAAATCGATGGAAGTCCATCCACTAACAGGATAGGGTACAACCCTACTAACAGACATCTCGAAGGAGATACAGCAAGATGCAAATGAATGCAACATAATATCATGGCATATAAATCATGCGGTCACATAATACATGCATACTCAGTCAGGATATCTCGAACAGTACTTTCGTACCTCAAAACAGTGAAAGCTCTACCAACTCTAGGTCCACGCCTATAGTCTGCTCTACACTGCCAAATGATACCACTATCATCAAAGTGCTCTAAAAGCCTTAACTAAGCTATTGCATACTCCTAAATATTTATAGGAAGCAAAAACTATACCTTCGTCCGTCGTTAGCCCTTTGATGTCGATGCCTCCAGAACTTGGGCACAACTCCGCTACGACTACCGAACGCCTCTCCGACCTCCGGACCAAGCCTAAGAAGACTAGAACAGCTCCAAAAGGACTAGAAAGGAAAGGAGAACTCGGAATTGGCAAATGAAAGTGAAGTCTCGGCCTTCTATTTATAGACAACGATCGGAACTTCCGATCCTTGATCGGAACGTCCGAACCTCGATCGGAACGTCCGATCCTGCCATCGGAGCTTCCGAAGATCCTGATCTGCCACGTGTCAAAATATCACTTGATGACTCCGGATAGGGGTGATCGGAGCTTCCGGTCCTGCATCGGAGCTTCCGATCTATCCAATCGTCATGGATGACGTAATATGATCGGAGCTTCCGATCCTGCATCGGAGCTTCCGATCCTGTTCGGAACTTCCGATCTCACCTTCGGAGCTTCCGAACTCTACCCAAGTAATTATGATTAATTTCTTAATTACTGATTTGGTTACGGGCTACTACATTCTCCCCCACTTAAGATATTTCGTCCTCGGAATCAGATCTTAAGTACCGAATGCAAAATACAGAAATCAGAAACATTCTTTATTCAAATCAAACGTTTACAGAGTTTGCAACTGAATACAACTTAAAGAATGAAATCAAAACAACTCAGGATGGTCTTTACGCATCCTGTCCTCAAGCTCCCAAGTAGCTTCCTCAGTGCCTCGGCGCTGCCACTGAACTAAAACCAAAGGAATGACTTTGTTCCGTAAAACCTTATCCTTATAATCAAGGATGCGAAGAGGTTTCTCAACATAAGTCAAATCCTTGTCTACCTGAACCTCAGATCGCTGCAGAATATGAGATTCATCCGCCACATACCGCCGCAACAGAGATACGTGGAACATGTCGTGAATACTGGATAGATGCGGTGGCAATGCTAGTCGATAAGCCAAATCGCCAATACTCTCCAAGATCTCAAACGGACCGATAAATCTGGGAGACAACTTGCCCTTAAGGCCAAATCTGAGAATCTTGCGAAAAGGTGACACTCTCAGAAACACTTTCTCCCCGACCTCGAACTGCAAGTGCCTACGCCTGATATTAGCATAGCTGGCCTGACAATCCTGTGCAGTCTTAATCCGTTTCTTGATCTGATCAACAATGTCTATCGCCTGCTGGATAAACTCCGGTCCCTCAGCCTGTCTCTCCCCCACTTCTTCCCAGAAGAGTGGAGTACGACAACGTCGCCCATACAACGCTTCAAAAGGTGCCATCCCAATACTAGTGTGATAGCTGTTGTTGTAAGCGAACTCGATCAACGACAAATGATCCTGCCAGGCTGAACCAAAATCCATGACGCACGCTCTAAGCATATCCTCTAACGTACGGATAGTGCGCTCTGACTGACCATCAGTCTCTGGATGATAGGCTGTACTCAAACTAAGAGTAGTACCCATCGCACGCTGAACACTCCCCCAGAATCTAGAAGTAAACCTGGGGTCCCGATCACTGACAATGCTCACAGGCACTTCATGAAGTCGGACGATCTCCGGAATGTACATCCGTGCCATGCGATCCACAGAGTACTCTCGGCTATAGGCAATGAAATGCGCTGACTTGGTGAGTCGGTCCACCACAACCCAGATAGCATCACAGTTCCTCGGGGATACCGGCAAATGGGTCACAAAGTCCATAGTGATAAACTCCCATTTCCATTCAGGAATAGGCAGACTGTGAAGCAATCCTCCAGGTCGTCGGTGCTCTGCCTTGACCTGTTGACACACCAAACATCTCGAAACAAACTGATAAATACTGCGTTTCATTCCCTTCCACCAGAAACGAGTACGTAGATCCTTGTACATCTTGTTGCTCCCAGGATGAATACTCAACTTAGTGCGATGTGCCTGAGATAAAATCTCCTCTCGCAACTCTTCATCCTGTGGAATCACAAGCCTACCAGACAAACACAGAAAGCCATCTGACTGATAATGAAATCCAGACGAGCTACCCTCGTTAGCTAGACGAGCTAAACGCTGGGTCTTTGAATCAGACATCTGAGCATCTCGGATCCGCGAATACAAGGCTGGCTCAGATAATATCGCAAACATCTGGATACTCTGCATACCTTTCTTATGCTTGAAGGTAAAACCTGAAGTACAACAGTCACTGATCGCACTAGACATCGAACAAGTCTGAAGTGCGGATAGTCGCACCTTGCGACTCAAAGAATCAGCGGTGAGATTAGCAGCTCCCGGATGGTACTTAATCTCGCAATCATAGTCCTTAAGCAAGTCCATCCAACGTCTCTGTCTCATGTTCAATTCTGCCTGAGTGAACAAATACTTGAGACTCTTATGGTCGGTGAAGATCTCAAATTTCTCGCCATAAAGATAATGACGCCAGATCTTCAAAGCGAACACAATGGCTGCCAATTCCAAATCATGGACTGGGTAGTTGTCCTCGTGAAGCTTCAGCTGTCTAGAAGCGTATGCGATCACATGCCCATTCTGAGTCAGGACACAACCTAACCCCTGAAGAGAAGAATCCGTGTAAACTACATACCCTCCAGATCCTGGCGGTAATGCCAACACTGGCGCAGAAGTCAACCGCCGTCGAAGCTCACGGAAATTCTCCTCACACTCGGAGGACCACTCAAAATCCACACCCTTGCGGGTAAGCTGCGTCAACGGTCGAGCTAACTGAGAGAAGTTCAGAATGAAGCGACGATAATACCCTGCTAGACCCAGAAAACTACGGATCTCAGCAACTGTCGTCGGACGCGACCAATTAAGTACCGCTTCAATCTTGCTTGGATCAAGAGAAATCCCCTCCCTGGATATGATATGGCCAAGAAAGACCACTCTATCCATCCAGAACTCACACTTGCTCAGCTTGGCGTACAATTTCTCATCTCGAAGAGTCTGCAGTACCAACCGCAAGTGAGAAACATGCTCTTCCGTATTACGCGAATAAACCAGGATTTCGTCAATGAAGACCACGACAAACTTGTCCAAATACTCCCTGAAGACACGGTTCATCAGATCCATGAATATAGCCGGTGCATTAGTCAATCCAAATGGCATCACTAGGAACTCGTAATGCCCGTAGCGAGTACGGAATGCAGTCTTGGCTACGTCCTGATCACGGACTCTCAACTGATGATACCCAGATCTCAAGTCAATCTTGGAGTAAATTGATGTGCCCTGCAGCTGGTCAAACAAGTCATCAACACGAGGCAACGGATACTTGTTCTTCACAGTCACTCGATTCAGCTGCCGATAGTCAATGCACAGCCGCATCGACCCATCCTTCTTCTTCACGAAGAGAACAGGAGCTCCCCAAGGAGATACACTAGGACGAATGTACCCCTTGTCCAAAAGATCCTGTAGCTGATTCTTTAACTCACGCATCTCTGACGGAGCCAGACGATACGGTGCTCTAGAAATAGGCGAAGTACCCGGCATCAACTCTATGCCAAACTCGACTTCCCTAGCAGGAGGAAAACCCGGAATCTCATCAGGAAACACATCTGGAAATTCATCCACAACAGGAATGCTCTCTATCCCAAAACTCTCAGCGGACAAATCAACTGCATAGATAAGGTAGCCTTCCCCGCCAGACTCTAGAACTCGACAGGCTCTCAAAGCTGATACCAAAGGCATCGGGGGTCGCGCTCCCTCACCATAGAAAAACCAACTCTCACTCCCTTCCGGATGAAAGCGTACTAATCTCTGATAGCAGTCCACTGAAGCTCGATAGGTAGTCAGCACATCTATTCCCAGAATGCAATCAAAGTCGTCCATCGCCAGGACCATGAGATTCGCCAACAGAACGTTCCCTTCGAACTCTAAAGGGCAACCCATCACTAGACGCTTAGCCAAAGCAGATTGGCTTGTCGGAGTAGAAACAGGCATCACTACGTCTAGTGCAATGCATGGTAACTTATGCCTCTTAACAAAACGTGCAGAAATGAAGGAATGAGATGCACCAGTGTCAATAAGTACAAGAGCAGGTATACCATAAAACATAAATGTACCTGCGATGACTTTCTCATTCTCCTCCACAGCCTGATCATGTCTCAGGGCAAACACCTGGCCAGAAGCTTGTGGCCTCAAATGAGAGCTCCCAGCAGACTGTCCCTGCGACCTCTGCTGTATGGTAGCCTGAGAACCCGATCCTGAACCAGAACCAGAACCACCTCCCCCAGACATTGGGCAATCTCTCCGGATATGACCAGTCTCTCCACAACGAAAACAAGCTCCAGAAGCTCTACGGCACTTGTCGGATGGATGGTTCTTCCCACAGTGATCACACTTCTCCTTCTTACCATAACGGACAATACCTCTAGAACCAGAGGAAGAAGAAGATCCAGACTTCTTGAAAGTTTGGGCACGGGGACCCAAAGAACTAGCAGGCCTCGACTGAGAGAAAGACCTGTTCCGCCGAATGCTGTCCTCCGCCTGGTGACAACGGCTCACCAAACCCTCGTAGGACATGTCGTCGCCAACCGCCACACGGTCATGGATCTCAGGGTTAAGGCCCTGAAGAAACAGATTATACTTCATCTCTGAGCTATCAGCAATCTCGGGGCAATAGGATAGCAGATCAAAGAACCTCTGCTGATACTCATCGATAGACATGGCTCCCTGTCGCAGACTCAGTAGCTCGCATGCCTTCGACTGACGGAGTGCAGGAGGAAAATACCGCTTTTGGAAAGCTGTGCAGAACTCGGCCCAGGTGGCCACTCCTCTCGCCGTAACAAAAGGTGCAGAATTAAACCTCCACCACCTACGCGCACGCCCATCCAGAAGATAGCCAAGGGTCTCCACCTTCTGCTCATCGGTGCATTGGAAAGTCTGAAAAGTCGTCTCCATGCGGTCTAACCAGTTCTCCGCATCCTCCGGAGACTCACCTCCAACTAAGGGCTTAGGACCCATAGCTAAGAATCGACGCACAGTAAAACGCTCGTCGTCATGGTGACGATGACGCCGTTCTCGACGAGGCTCCCGGTCGGCATCACCCCAACGCCCACCAACACTGCCATGAGAACTCTGGTCGTCACGATTTGACATCTTCAAAAATACCTCAAGATGAGACTAAATCCCAAGAAATCTTTTGCATGCTCTGATACCATAAATGTAGTGACCCTTACCCGGATCACCTACTAAACAGAACTTATGCATGCAATTAACTTAATAAAACAGATATCAGAATAAAACTGCGGAAACCATAAACATTATACAATCCCAAGTAAAGGAATCTGTAATTATCCAATAATATACAACCAAATCGAATAGCTGTATAAACCCAAACAACAGTAATAAAACCTAGACGAAGCTCCAGCTGGCCAACCACTGACTAGCCCCTCCTGGATCCACCCTCCTCGTCCAATCGCAAACCTGCCCCATGGAATAGGGTGTCCAGAAAATACAGAGTACGAGACGTGAGCATAAAACGCTCAGTGCGAGAGTATGAGTATACATGCATGCAAAGTGAACTCCTATAGACTCGAGGTCAAGGATCAGATAACAGAGACAGACCGGGCCCTGGTATGTAGCACGCTGTGCCGTCGCTTCAGGAGGTGGCTCCCATACCGAGATAATCGTGGATACGCCGGACCCAAATCGATGGAAGTCCATCCACTAACAGGATAGGGTACAACCCTACTAACAGACATCTCGAAGGAGATACAGCAAGATGCAAATGAATGCAACATAATATCATGGCATATAAATCATGCGGTCACATAATACATGCATACTCAGTCAGGATATCTCGAACAGTACTTTCGTACCTCAAAATAGTGAAAGCTCTACCAACTCTAGGTCCACGCCTATAGTCTGCTCTACACTGCCAAATGATACCACTATCATCAAAGTGCTCTAAAAGCCTTAACTAAGCTATTGCATACTCCTAAATATTTATAGGAAGCAAAAGCTATACCTTCATCCGTCGTTAGCCCTTTGATGTCGATGCCTCCAGAACTTGGGCACAACTCCGCTACGACTACCGAACGCCTCTCCGACCTCCGGACCAAGCCTAAGAAGACTAGAACAGCTCCAAAAGGACTAGAAAGGAAAGGAGAACTCGGAATTGGCAAATGAAAGTGAAGTCTCGGCCTTCTATTTATAGACAATGATCGGAACTTCCGATCCTTGATCGGAACGTCCGAACCTCGATCGGAACGTCCGATCCTGCCATCGAAGCTTCCGAAGATCCTGATCTGCCACGTGTCAAAATATCACTTGATGACTCCGGATAGGGGTGATCGGAGCTTCCGGTCCTGCATCGGAGCTTCCGATCTATCCAATCGTCATGGATGACGTAATATGATCGGAGCTTCCGATCCTGCATCGGAGCTTCCGATCCTGTTCGGAACTTCCAATCTCACCTTCGGAGCTTCCGAACTCTACCCAAGTAATTATGATTAATTCCTTAATTACTGATTTGGTTACGGGCTACTACAGGTTTGCTTTGTTTTGGTTGTCTTAGAATTTTTATGAGGTTATATCGCTATTGAACTGCTGTCTGCGTTGTCGGTTTTTTCAGTTATAGCCGTTATGCCGTCGGTTTGAGTTTTGGAGATTTGAACCGTTTTTGAAGTTGTTGAACTTGGCTTGTAAGTCGATCATGGTAATTGATCTTTGATTGTATCTGAACAGATTCGTTTGGAGTTGTCAAGCCCTGTGTTAGCAGCATTTGGTCGTCGAGAATTGGACGAAGAACGGTAAAGAGATTACCTTGAACCGTTGCCTTTGTTGTTGGATTGTTTAGTTGTTGATTAAACCTTTTGTTGTTGCTTATCCAGAGTTGGAACTACTGCATTGAAAGGTAAAAGCAGTCATCGTAGCGGGATAGCATACTCGGGACTGTTGGTTCTCGAGTTTCCCCTTTTTAAATCACATATTGCATTGATACTTGTTCTAGCATGTGGAACTTGTATTTGTTTATTGATTGAGTTTTTGTTATGTGGCTTATGTTTATGTTTCTGTTATGCATTCATCTTGAGCCTACTTTGATTTCAGCGGGCAGAACCGCCCTTTTTGTTAGACGTTTGGGAACTATGATTGAGTGGCCTAGGTTGTAGTATTTCGCCTAGTGCTAGCATACTCATTATGGTTGCTCAAAGTCTAGAGGAGTGGGATACGTGGCACCACCTCGATTGGAAGAGTCGGTGAGTCGTTACGTGATCTCATCCTCGGGATCCCAAAAGCAGATCAATACTCCCGTGTTTATCAGAATCGATATCCTGGTTTAAAAGACATGCATATCATTAACTTCGACTTGAATATGTGGTTTGATAGCATGTTGTATATTCATTACTTGATATGTTGCTTTTACTGGGATTATCATTCTCACCGGTTATCCGGCTGTTGCTTTGTTTTGTATGTGTACTTGGCAACAGGAAGGGCAGGATCAAGTCAGCGTATACCTGGTTAGCGTCCAGAGCAAGAGATAGAAGTAAGACTCGTTTAGAAGTCGAATCAGCATGTCAACATAGTTATGTTTTGCGATCATGTTTAGTCATTCGAACTTCTCGTATATGTTTTGTAAGAAAGAAACGATGTAGGTGCTATCGAATTGAATGTTGCTCTTCCCTAAACCTTTCTTGTATTGTTATTGGAATGTCAAATACTCTTAATGCAAGTGTTTAGGTTTTGATTGAGTTTATTACAGTGCCTTAACTTTTCTGGGCGAGGGGACGGCGCGGGCGCGCGGTTGTTGGCACGGCCTCTTTGCGAGGTATAAGCGCGGGCGCGCTTCCTTTGGCGCGGGCGCACGGCCTCTTTGCGAGGTATGAGCACGGGCGCGCTTCCTTTGGCGCGGGCGCTCTGGGATTTGCGGGGCGTAGGCGCGGGCGCACGAGCCTCCTTTTAAAAAAATATATATATATATATGTGGTTCTTGATTACTTATCGCTTGTTTTCTGATATTAGTTGTTTAGAAACGAGGTCTCACACTTGATATTATTTTGGACTATAGTTTGTCAATTGGACTCCATGTTCCCACTAAGAAAACAAGTTTCCCTTTTTCACTAGAGGGTAGTGAAATCGTTAAAATACTGGGAGTGAAATTCATAAAATTAAATCTCGCCATATTTTATGTCTTAGTAAATTAATTAAACAATCATTGATTATTGTCTGTTTCTTTTCAGTATTTCATTACAATGAATTCGCGCAATCCACTATACTCAATTCTCGAACAAAACAAATTGACTGGTGCAAACTATACGGAATGGTTCCGTAAATTAAAGATTGTTCTAAACTCGGAGAAAATTTTCTGCGTGTTAGAAAAGAATCCTCCAAAGGAAGCACCGGCTAATATAAGTTCGGAAGAATTGGCAAAACTTGATCAATGATGGGACCATGATATCAAGGCGAAATGCTATATGCAAGCTTCAATGTCTGATGAACTCCAGAGGCGATTTGAGGATGCCGTGAATGCCGCTGACATACACATGCACCTCAAGGAACTTTTTGGAGCTCAGTCATGGTCGGAGAGGTATGCCACCATCAAAGAGCTCATGACATGCCGCATGCGAGATGATACTTCTGTCCGTGAGCATGGGGTACACATGATTGGGCTAATTGAGAAGTTGGTAACACTCGATTTGACATTGGAGCATGAATTGAATACGGACTTATTGCTTCTTTCACTTCCTTCGTCGTTTGACGAATTTGTGGTGAACTTCAATATGAACAAGATAGAGGCCACCCTTGAAGAGATGGTCAATATGCTTGTGTCTTATGAGGCCACATTAAAGAAGGATAAATCAGTACTCTTGGTTGGCTCCTCTTCTTACTCCAAGAAGGGGCCAAGTGGAAAGGGTAAGAAACGTTCTTCCCCACCCAAGAAAATTTTACCAAAGAAGAAGGGCAAGACAAAAGCTTCAAACGTGAACATATCTGGAGATGTTTGCCATCACTGCAAGAAACCCGGTCATTGGAAACGTAACTGCAAGGAATACCTCGAGCAGTTGCAAACTGCAAAGGGTATGTTTTACATTGAAATAAATGTTTCACTTAATACTACTTCTTGGGTATTGGATACCGGATGTGGATCTCACATTTGCAATGATTTGCAGGTGATGACAAGAAGTCGTAAGCTTAGAATGGGTGAGACCCAGCTGAGGCTCGGAAATGGTTCCAGAGTTGAAGCCAAAGCAGTGGGAGACGTTTATTTAGTTTTGCAGAATGATTTTAAGTTACTTTTAAGAGATGTTTTATTTGTTCCAGATTTGATTAAAAACATTATTTCTCTTTCTATGCTTCATAGAGATGGTTTTTCTTGCAATTTTGTGAATGGGATTTGCAAAATTTACAATAATGAATGTTTAATTAGAAATGGACAACTTGAAAACGATCTATATAACTTAAGATTAAAAGACGTTCCAATTAATTATGTTGATAAATCGGTAACAACAAATAAATGGAAAAACGATAGTCAAAACCCAGCAAACCTTTGGCATGCTAGGCTAGGTCACATTTCCTCAAGGAGGATGAACAAGCTAGTGGGAGAGGGCATGTTTGATATGTCTGATATTAACTCTCTACCTACTTGTGAGTCCTGCATAAAAGAAAAAATGACTAAATCTCCTTTTAATGGAAAACCTGAGCGTAGTCAAAATCATTTGGATTTGATCCATACAGATGTTTGTGGTCCATTTAGTATTGGTACTAAATTTGGACACACCTACTTCATTACCTTTACTGATGATTTTTCTAGGTATGGGTATTTATATTTGTTGAAATATAAGTCTGAAGCATTTGAAAAGTTCAAAGAATTCAAGGCTGAAGTAGAGAACAATCTAGGAAAAAGTATTAAAGCACTTTGATCGGATCGAGGTGGAGAATACTTAAGCACCGATTTTTTGGACTATCTAAAAGAGAATGAGATTCTCTCTCAGTGGTCTCCTCCTACGACACCTCAGCTTAATGGTGTTTCGGAGCGTCGCAATCGAACTTTGTTGGACATGGTTTGATCTATGATGAACTTCATTGAGCTCCCACCTTCGTTTTGGGGCTATGCGCTTGAAACGGAGGTATTGTTGTTGAACAATGTCCACACTAAAGCAGTAGATAAAACTCCATACGAGTTATGGAATGGCAAAGCTCCTAAGTATTCGTACTTAAGGATTTGGGGATGTCCTGCTTACGTGAAGCAGACAGTGGGAGAAAGTTGGATAGTCGATCCACCTTATGTTATTTTGTAGGATATCCGAAGAATTCAATCGGATATTATTTCTATCATCCTAATGAAAAAAAAGTGTTTGTTTTGAGGAATGCCACCTTCATGGAGAAGGAGTTTTACTTGATAAGAAAGGCAAGATGATAGAACTCAAAGAAATTCGAGAAGAACCAGAGATACAAAATAACGATCCCACACCTCAGGAACCATTAAACGACACGCCTCTTTCTAGAAGATCCGAGAGGATTTCTAGACCTCTTATTCGATATTGTCTGCTTCTTCAAGGGGATCAAAATGAACCCGACATTGGATGTGATCCAAGAAACTTCAAGGAAGCAATTTCTGATGCAGATTTGAATTTATGGCTTGAAGCTATGCAGTCGGAAATAGACTTGATGCATACAAAACAAGTTTGGTCTTTAGTAGATCCTCCCGATGGAATTGTTCCAGTAGGATGTAAATGGATCTACAAGAGAAAACTTGGGCCTGATGGTAAGTTACTGACCTACAAGGCACGATTGGTAGCAAAAGGTTATACACAAAGACAAGGAGTTGACTATGATGAAACTTTTTCACCAGTCGCAATGATCAAGTCCATAAGAATCCTTATTGCCATAGAAGATTGGTATGACTATGAGATATGGCAAATGGATGTGAAGACTGCATTTCTTAATGGAAACATTAAGGAAGAAATCTATATGATGCAGCCCGAGGGATTCACATACATGGGAAGCGAGCATAAGGTATGCAAGCTTCAGAGATCAATTTATGGTCTCAAGCAGGCATCAAGAACTCAGAGGAACCATGCGTGTACAAGAAAGTAGTTAAGGATGTTGTGACATTCTTAGTACTTTATTTTGATGACATCCTACTCATTGGGAATGATGTAGGGATGTTGCAGTCAACAAAAATATGGTTATCAGGTAGATTCTCGATGAAGGATTTGGGTGAGGCGTCCTATATTCTAGGAATACAGATTTATAGAGATAGATCTAAGAAAATAATAGGACTCACTCAAGCAACCTACATCAACACCATATTGAAAAGGTTTTCTATGGATGAGTCCAAAAGAGGACATCTACCTATGTGTCATGGTGTTTCTCTATCCAAGTCTATGTCTCCCAAGACTGATGAAGAGATAGAGAAAATGACACACATACCATATGCATCAGCCATAGGTAGTATCATGTATGGGATAATATCTACCAGACCGGATGTAGCCTTTGCTCTGAGTGTCACGAGCAGATATCAGGCCAATCCTGGTCAAATGCATTGGAAAGCTGTGAAGGATATTCTAAAGTACTTGAGAAGGACTAAGAATATATTCATGGTTTATGGAGGAAGAGAATTGAAATTGGTAGGCTATACAGACTCTAGCTTCCAAAGTGACGTGGATGACTCGAAGTCAACCTCTGGATTTGTATTCATGCTCAATGGCGATGCTGTCTCTTGGAAGAGTTCCAAGCAGGACACCGCATCGGATTCCACCACTGAGGCAGAATACATTGCAGCATCAGCTGCTGCTAAAGAGGCCGTTTGGATGAGGAATTTCGTCCAAGATTTGGGCGTAATTCCTGAAGCTGTTGGTCCAGTCCCAGTGTACTGTAACAACACAGGTGCCGTTGCTCAGGCAAAGGAACCAAGGTCTCATCAAAGATCCAAACACATACTGAGAAAATACCACATCATCCGAGAGATCGTGGAAAGAGGAGACATCACTATCGAGAGAGTGGCCTCTGCAGACAATATCGCTGATCCACTTACTAAGCCCTTGCCAGGACCATTTTTTGACAAACATCGCGAAGCAATGGGACTACGTAGTATGACTAGTTGGCTATAGGGCAAGTGGGAGATTGAAAGAGTTGATGCCCCGCTAGCCAAGTTGTGGCTAAGGGCTTTGAGAGTCTTTTATTGTAAACAATCTTTGTTTAATATAATTTACATTCATTAATGGTATTTTCTTTATCTTTCTTCATAATGTTATATTGTGATATACTGTGGTTGTTTTGATAAAGACCTTGAATATACTATAGTGTATGTAAGATGAGATAGTGAATAAAGAGAGATTACTATCATGAAACACATCTTATAGTCGCTGCATATTCTAAACAGTTCGTAGTCAATTGAGCCGTCCGCAAATAAGGATAAGGATCGCTCGAGATTGAGACTAGCATTTGCGATGTTGAGTACCACGTTTCATTGGTATGGAACATATGTTAGAGTAGGTGCCCGTCGAGCCAATGTGTTGGCCGATGGTCCTTGAGAGAACTCTTGTATGACAATCTTTATTTTAATAATATTTGACATTATTTAATTTGGCACTGAACAACCCTCCCTAAAGGATTTTCCAAGTGGTTCTCACTTATCGAGTGGAGAATTCCTAGTTTATGGTTGTACACCATTAGTCCTATAACCCGGGACAACATGGAAACTCTATATGCTAGTGCTTCACTTTGACTTGTTTACCGACTCATCTGGGGTCATCAGGTGGCAATGTTGGGTGTTGTGATGAAACATATAGGAGTCAATGCATTGTAGTCGGGGATTCACCGCTTACCTACGGGTATGGATATCCTATGTTATATCATGCATACGTAGCTTGAAATCTCTGATCAGAGTAAGTGTAATTAAGAAAGGAGTTTCTTGAATTACATTTTCGTTGAAACTACGACATGACACATAGTTACCGATTCAATGACAACTCTCGATAAACCAATGGTTGTCGAATCGGTCGGGATATATGAGTTGAAGGGACCGTACTGTACGCTAACCATAATTGATTGGTTCTTGCAGGCAATATCATTTGATACCTGGGGAGTCATGTAAGCGATGCTGCTAGACGTTTAAATGACTTGTTGGGTACTATCAGACTTGAGTTTTCTGACATTCTTATTATCAATGTGTTGATCAATAAGAATGGAGCTATATATAGGGTATGCTCATATAAGGGACTTGTTGATCCCGAATCACATGGAGATGTGAACCCACTGCTAGTTGTATCAGTGAACCATTGAGGGTCACACAAGTACTAGCTTTCTAGATCCCTTTGAGATTAAAATTAGTTCATTGTGTTGAACAACTTATAAAGGAGTTTATAAGTAAAATAAATTAGAAGTTTGACTTCTAAATTGGAGAATGAATGGAATAAGTAACTTTTAATTTGTGAATGTGTTCCAAGATTAAAGGTTGACTTAAAATAATTAGTTTATGAAAATGGTGATTTTCTAAACTATTATTTTGAACTTAGTTAATTAATTCAAGTGTTGAATTAATTTAACACTAGTTGACATTTTAATGTACAAATAATTAAACACTATTGAGTCTTGTAGAGCTCAAATAAAATAGTGTTATATAATTATTGTTACTAGTGTACTTGAATGAGTTCAAGTTGAATTTAATTAATTGATTAAACTTAAATGGGTTTAGGTTTAATATTTAATTAAAATAAGTTCAAATCATTTAAATATATATATTTATATATGTATATATATTTTGGGCGTGTATATATATATATATATATATATGATATATATATGTGTGTGTATGGAATTTGAAGGGTTGAAAGATGGTTTGCAATTTTCCAAGCATGTCTTGCAATGTTCCATGCATGGCTTAATTGTACTCATTAATCCCTCTCCTTTAATATATTATTTGAAATAATATACACACACACACATTCCATTCCAATTTCATAAGTTGAAATGGCCGAACACTCCATTCATTTTTCCTCCAAATTTTCTTTTATTTTTGTGGGAGAAGGAAAGGAAAATCTCAATGAAAAATCCTCTAAATATTCTAGTGCATATTTAGAGTGGATATAGATCGTCTAGTCGTGGACCTAATTCGGAGGCTCGAAGATTTGAATCCATTTTGAGCAAGGAGTGCTCTTGGAAGCTTGTAGATTGAGTCTACCCTTTTCAAGAGCCTAGTTGTTTATCAACTTGGTTGGAGCCATAAATCAATCTTTGAGATTGATAGGTAAAATTCTAAATACCCTATGGTTGTTTGAGTTTTTTGAATACTACACAAGTGCTCGGTTTTCTTTTGTTAAAAATTTTTATATTTCCGTTGCGTTTCCGGGCACGAGTTAACCGATCCCCTTCAACATAGAGATGTTCAAAGCATGCAAATGGATATTCATATGATGGATGATCGAACTACCCTATTCGTACTTTCCAAGTGGTTATCATTAATTGAGTGGATAAGTCCGCGGTTTTGGTTGTACATCATTAGTCCTTACTACTTGAAACATCATGGAGACTCTATATGCTAGTACTGTACTTTGACTCATTTACCGACTCTATGAGGATCATCAGGTGTCGAGATTGGGTACAGTTACGACACATATAGGAGTCGATGCTTTGTTGTCAAGGATTCACCACACGCTTGCGAGTGTGGATATCCTATGCGATCTGAGAAGATATTAGTGTGACAAATCTCTGGCCAGAGTACTCGATGTGATCTAGGTTACTTGGTTTCCTAGTAGCACATGCGATGTCACTATTTGATCTTCAAGATGCATTGCATAATTATCGAATCTCGAACGATTCTCGATGTACCAATGGTTGTTGATTCGATCGGGATATATGGATGAAGGGACCGTACTGTACGCTAACCAAAACCTACTGGTTTTTGCAGGCACTATCACTGATACCTTGGGAATCATGGGGCGAGGTTGCTAGGCGCTCTTACCATGATTCGGTGGATAAGTCGGAAATTGTTGTTCCGAGTCACAAGGAGTTGTGAGCCCATAGATAGCTGTATCCTTGAACCATTGAGGGTCACACAAGTAACGGATTACTAAACCCCGTTGAGATAGTTAAATTAAAAAAGTTAAATTTAATGATAGAGAAGTTGAACTTCTTAACTAAAGGGAGTGAAATTTCCTAAAATGACATAGGGATGGACATTTTTGGAAATCACTGAATTCGGATTCAGAAAAATTATTTTGACTTTAAAAGGTGCAGAAATGGTTTCTGTGCACATTGGTGAAATAAGTTTATCAATCGGAGTCATGATGAATTTTATATTAATTTCTATAATAACGGGCTTGGCTTGTTGGGCTTAAGTTATGGATTATGGGCCCTAAGGAGTTAGAGTCCTAATAGAGATATAACTTAATCTAGTCTAGAAATTATATATAAAAATATATGTGTAGTGTTCAAAAAAAACAGAAGATTCATCTTGGAGTTTTCGAAAAACACACTAAATATTCTAAGGGGATTTTCGAAATCCTCTACTCTTTTTTGAAAAAATTCAGTCCGTGATTTTTTTGAAAAATTACATTCTGAATTAACAGATCAAATCTGTTTAATCTCTTCGATAAACATCTGATTGATTTCTAGTGCAATCAATCAGAAGGTTTTAGTTTTCTGTTCGTGGACCTAATTTCGGAGATTGATCAAGCAAGTCATCGGTTCCCGGGATTTACAACAAGAGCAGATTAAATATGTTGGAGTCCACTAATCAAGCCATTGATTGAAGAGGTAAAATATTAATTATTATTATTATTATTATTATTTTACTTGCATAATTTAATCGTTAGGATTTGATATCCATGATATGGAATTGCTCCATAAAAAAATTTTAAACTTTCGCTGCACCGGGTATCAGATCGATTTGATCGTGAGAGCGACACGTGTTCCAAAAGCTCCAACTCTGGATAAGCTAAAATAAAAGGTTATATCAGAAACTATACAACCTAAAAAAAACAACCGCTCAAGGTAATATCTTTACGGTTCTTCTTCCAACTCTTTGACAATCGACTTCTGCTAACTCTGTGCTCGAAAACTCCAAACGAATCTATACATAGGAAAATGATGATCAACAATGACGAACAAACCCATTGCCAAAGTTCTACGATTCTAACGGTTCAAAATCCTAAAACTCAAATCGGCGACATAACGGCTATAAACTGATCAAACCGGAAACGCAGACAGTAGTACAACATTGCAAACAACTCATATCAATGCTAAAACAACAACAACAAAAAATCCAACACATCTCAAAATCCCCATTTTTGAAATAGGCTTCCAAAAATCATAACAATTTCGAACGACGCTCTAATTCAAAACCGACTGAGAATAAACGATAAGAACTCGTTCAAAAACAACATAGCCGAAACTGAATCGATTCTAACAACATCCAAAAATAGAAGTACAACTGATCGGAGAAATACTTACTGTAGAACGAAGCTCTCGCTGCTGTGATCGCTAATCTTCCTTTAGAAATAAATTCTAACGGACGGATCGATCGAAAACTGAAATCACAAAGCTTGGAGAATGGTTGAGGCGTCTCTAATGGTGGAATCGGCCAAGGGGAGGATATGGACTGGAGAATACAAGTCAAAGCTCCTTTAAATATCTAATAAACTTGATATTTGCATTTTAGTCCCTGAAAAATCCAAAATTTACTAAATAAACCCTGATCAAAAGCAAGTCGGCTCTTGAACTCTCTAATCTCCGATTATCTCAAATAAACTAAATAAAGATAAATTTGGGCGTTACCATTCTCCCCCTCTATGAACTAATTTTGTCCTCGAAATCGAATACTATTCAATCTTAAAAGCTAAGGGATAAAACCCAAACTGCAAGAGAATTCAACTCTCAGAATTAAGTCCAGAAAATTTTCTACTCTAAATCGGACTCTGCTCCCCAAATTTCTTCTTCGAATCCGCAATGGCTCAAAGGTATTAACTCAAACTGAATCTATTTGTCTCGGAGCTGCTTCTCTATTCGGTTAAAACTCTGACTCAGTTGTCTCAAGCAATTCGATAACTCATCAAATTCCGCTCACATTAACTAACACTACAAGAAAAAAGGCTAAAGACAACAGTGAAAAACCGTTGTCGTAGGCCATTTAAAACTGTTGTTAAATGTTGTGTTGTTAAAGGGGTGCTCAACGACAACGGTTAAAAACAGTTGTCTTTTAAGGCAAAGACAACGGTTTTACACCGTTGTAAAACCGTTGTCTTTGCCTTAAAAGACAACGGTTTTTAACCGTTGTCGTTGAGCACCCCTTTAACAACACAGCATTTAACAAACGTTTTAAAAGACCTATGACAACGGTTTAAAAACGTTGTCTTTTTTTAAATAAAAAACATAAAAAATATGAAAATAAAATACACAATTTTCTAATATTATAAATAATTTAAAATACAAAATTCAAAAATAAAATTTTTATATACAATTTCCAGCATTCGAAAATAATATTTACAGCGCTCTAAAAAAAATTTAATAACCCACCAATAAAATGAGTACGAACGACAATGTAAACAAAGGTCAAGCAACACAACCACCAAAAAGCTCTTAGAAGTTTGCGAAACTCTTATAAGATGATTTTCCCATCTTTTTCGATATCTGCTTCTTCTAGGAGTGGAACAAAGGAGCACAAGTTGAGGCTTTGAATGAAATGATCAAGAATCATAGGCTTCTTTAATCTCTTTCTTCAAATCATCCACGAAAGAATTTTCACTGAAATTTATCCACTATTATAAGTACCTCACAGCATCAAGCACATCCCCAATGTACGCCTGGAAATATTCAACCATTCTAGTGTCTTAAAGAGTTCCATTTTGCTGCGTCCACCGACCTGCAATATAGTTGGAACAAAAAAAGTGATAACCTAGACAAATTCATAACCTTGCGTTCAAATTAATTGAAGTAAAAAAAAACACAATATATTTACAAATATTAATAGATTCAGCTAAGCAACAAACCTTTAGAGGGTGTGAGGGTGTTTAACTATGACAACCATTGATCAAGGTGCCGTCTTGAGTTCCTCCCTTACATGGTACTCTAGGTTATCATAATACAATCACAGTTTAATTGAAATTAAAGGAGTCTCAAAGAACAGTTAGAAACATAAATGTGAAGCACATAGAGCAAACAAATAGCTTTGCAAAAAAGCATTTAAACCATATGGTGATTCAAATTCCTCAAACAGAAGCATAAAAGGAAGTAGCAGTGATCCATCTACGATGTAATCCTCGAACAACAACATATCATAAGAAACAGAATAAGATTTCAACTTTGCAAATTATTTGAGAATTTGTAATTTATTGAAGGCAATTGAAGAATGTTCAAGGAAGCAAAAGATAACCATCAGGAAAAAGTTGTCTAAGAAATCAAACGTTGTAATATACGCAAAAAAATCTTCACCAATCCCAAAGTCGTGATGATTTTGAACACGATTGTTGTACTTACTATAATCCATGAATTATGTGATGTCATGTCATGTTTGAGGTTCCAAGGGTCCTAGGCTATTTTTACCATGGTGTATCACCTTAAGAATCCTACAACTCTAGCGGGAATATCAATCCTATTATACACAGATGTCATTCTTAATCTGAGTTAGATATCATGAATGTAAAATAATGTAAATAGAAAAAATACCCAACTTAAGATATGTGGGAATGAAAAACATTGAGAAAGAGACTTAAATAAGGAGATGGGTTAACACCCTCCCGCAGAGCACATACCCAAAGCAATGCGATCTTTCAAAGTAGTACTGATGACAGATCTTAGAAGATATGTAGATACACCATCTATCTCGAGACCACCAAAAATACCCACAAACAGAAAAAAATAGACAACAAACCGGTATTTAGGCTGACACATGATATATTTTATAACTACAGGTCCTTGCAAGTTTAATCAGAGTGGGATATCAAATTAAAGCAATTACATTATCATGACCGCTAAAGCAAGATAGAGATATACAGTTCAACTTTGTACATATCTACTCGGAAATAAGATGCTACTTTAATCTACTTCTAGAAATTAGACTTGACGAAATACAAAAAAAGGTCCAACATACATGCATACAGGTTATATGCAAAGAATAAATAGATTAGTATATGAATCTCTTGGACATCAATGACAATCAACTTGATGAATTTAATTTGATACACAAGAAGGCTGCCATTAAATGTTAAATGTAGTAAAATTCTATATTTTAAACATCCCAGAACTTACCACTTCACGCATTTCTTGCTCCAACAGTTTAGAAGCAGCAGCACCACTAAAATCCTCTATCACACGTCAAGCCCAATTCATGCTTTGTTCTTAGAAACTCACTAGCCTCCAATTGGGCTGGATAGGTGGAACAATAAGTGAAGGCCATCTTTTCTCAAAAGATTATTTATAGAAGTTTCCTTTCCCAAGTATTTCTTAATTGCTACATCGTGATCAACTCTGATTGGCTCAACCAATCGAATTCGTTGATCTACTTAAGCTCGCACTTATCAGATCAGACCACCACTGATCATCCAACCTACATGGCTCGGTCAATAACTATGACTAAACTGCCACAAATAACTATTTCCAAACGGTGTCAGATCACGGTACATAAGTAGTTTACTTGGCACAAGTCCTGCGCCTTTTCAGCAATATTAACCGCTGCTTCGTATTCTGAACTTAATCATCCTAACTCTGATAAAATTATCCAATAACCACTAGTAGTCACTAGCACAGATCCCGTGCCACCTTAGCACTACCAATCGTTGTCTTGTTCTCCCAAGGCAATCATCAAGATAAACTAAGCCCATTTCCATCCCATGGAAAATCCTACGCTCAATCTCTGAAAATATCAGACAGTACTTAGCGCAACCACTGGACTCACTATCCTTGCTTCGTTCATCCAGGATGAACACCACAGCTCGTCAAGTCCAAGAAGAATAACTAAAGAATCTCCAAGATTCTTACAATCTTCGAACACTCTCCTGATTATATCCCTCGCTTAAGATTGTGCAACAATTTAAGACTAAGGTAGCTTACCTCAATAACCCACCTGGACAACCACCAAGGTTTCACGGTCATAGGCCATGCTTCCCTCATATCTCAGATAGCTCTGTACAATCCTTAGCATCTGACATAATCTATCACAGATGAAGTCAATCATCATGGATTAGTCCTCGTATTTGAGTCTAAGTTTTAAAACAACATTCCATCCAGTATCTTGGATAATTCCTATCACAAGGAAATTCTAACCACAACTCTGATGACAACCCCTAGTCACTGCTAGTAGAAATCCGTCCACCTACTAGATCCACAGGTCTAGCAATAACCCATAGGTTAATACCTATTTGCTTTTAGTATACACTTGTTAAGGAAATCCCTCCATGACTGGTTCCTACAACAGAACACTCAAACTATATCTCTGGCACACCAGATGATATCTGAAGGGGATCGGTTAACTCGTGCCCAGAAACGCAGCGGGAATATAAAAAATTTTAATAAAAGAAATCCGAGCACTTGTGTAGTATTCAAAAACTCAAACAACCATAGGGTGTTTAGAATTTTACCTATCAATCTCAAAGATTGATTTATGGCTCCAACCAAGTTGATAAACAACTAGGCTCTTGAAAAATGGTAGACTCAATCTACAAGCTTCCAAGAGCACTCCTTGCTCAAAATGGATTCAACACTTCAAGCCTCCGAATTAGGTCCACGACTAGACGATCAAAATCCGCTCTAAATATGTACTAGAATATTTAGAGGATTTTTCATTGAGATTTTCCTTTCCTTCTCCCTCAAAAAGTTGAAAGAAAAATTGGAGAATTCTTGGAGAAGGTTTCGGCCACTTCAACTATTTTTAAATTGGAATGGAATGTGTGTGTGTATATATTATTCCAAATAATATATTAAAGGAGAGGGATTAATGAGTACAATTAAACCATGCATGGAAAATTGCAAGACATGCATGGAAAATTGCAAACCATCTTTCAACCCTTCAAATTCCATACACACACATATATATATCATATATATATACATATATATATATATACACGCCTATATATATATACATATATAAATATATATATATATATATTTAAATGGTATTCTGAACTTATTTTAATTAAATATTAAACCTAAACCCATTTATGTTTAATCAATTAATTAAATTCAACTTGAACCCATTCAAGTCCACTAGTATCAATAATTTTACAACACTTTATTAATTTGAGCTCTACTAGACTCAATAGTGTTTAATTAATTCAACACTTGAATTAATTTAATTATTTGAACATTAAAATGTTTACTAGTGTTAAATTAATTCAACACTTGAATTAATTAACTAAGTTCAAAATAATAGTTTAGAAAATCACCATTTTCATAAACTAATTATTTTAAGTCAACTTTTAATCTTGGAACACATTCACAAATTAAAAGTTACTTATTCCATTCATTCTCCAATTTAGAAGTCAAACTTCTAATTTATTTTCCTTATAAACTCCTTTATAAGTTGTTCAACACAATGAACTAATTTTAATCTCAACGGGATCTATAAAGCTAGTACTTGTGTGACCCTCAATGGTTCACTGATACAACTAGCAGTGGGTTCACATCTCCATGTGATTCGGGATCAACAAGTCCCTTATATGAGCATACCCTATATAGCTCCAATCTTATTAATCAACACATTGATAATAAGAACGTCAGAAAACTCAAGTCTGATAGTACCCAACCAGTCATGTAAACATCTAGCAGCATTGCTTACATGACTCCCTAGGTATCAAATGATAGTGCCTGCAAGAACCAATCAATTATGGTTAGCGTACAGTACGGTCCCTTCAACTCATATATCCCGACCGATTCGACAACCATTGGTTTATCGAGAGTTGTCATTGAATCGATAACTATGTATCATGCCGTAGTTTCATCGAAAGTGTAATTCAAGAAACTCCTTTCTTAATTACTACTTACTCTGATCAGAGATTTCAATCTACGTATGCATGATATAACATAGGATATCCATACCCGTAGGTAAGAGGTGAATCCACGACTACAATGCATTGACTCCTATATGTTTCGTCACTACACCCAACATTTCCACCTGATGACCCCAGATGAGTCGGTAAACAAGTCAAAGTGAAGCACTAGCATATAGAGTCTCCATGTTGTCCCGGGTTATAGGACTAATGGTGTACAACCATAAACTAGGACTTCTCCACTCGATAAGTGAGAACCACTTGGAAAATCCTTTAGGGAGGGTTGTTCAGTGCACTCTACAAGGAGAACCTATTTGCATGCTTGGACATCTCCATGTTCCCTACCAATGAAACATGGTAATCACATCGCAAATACTAGTCTCAAGCTCGAGCGGCCTTTATCCTTCTTTATGGCGGCTGAATCGACTAGGAACAGTTTAGAATATACAGTATTCCAAATATGAGTTTCATGATAGTCATCACATGACCATCTCATATTCTTTCTACTATTTGTATATTCAAGGGCTTTATTTATGCAGCTTGCATGGGTATAAAGATAAACATGTGCCAAATTAAATAATGTCAAATATTATTAAAATAAAGATTGTCATACAAGAGTTCTCTCAAGGACCATCGGCCAACACATTGGCTCGACGGGCACCTACTCTAACAATCTCCCACTTGCACTAGAGCCAACTACCCATATTCTTCAAACCCATTGATTCGCGATGCTTTTCGAACAATGGTCCTGGTAAAGGCTTAGTTAGTGGATCAGCAACATTATCTGCGGAGGCGACTCTGTCTAACAAGACATCTCCTTGTTCCACAATTTCCCGGATGATGTGGTATTTTCTCAGTACATGTTTGGATTTCTGATGAGACCTTGGTTCTTTTGCCTGAGCAACGGCACCAGTGTTGTCGCAGTACATCGGGACTGGATCAACTCCATTAGGAATAACGCCCAACTATTGGACGAAATTCCTAATCCAAACAGCTTCCTTTGCAGCATCGGATGCAGCAATATATTCTGCCTCAGTGGTTGAATCCGCAGTGCTGTTTTGCTTGGAACTCTTCCAACAAACAGCAGCACGATTGAGCATGAATATAAAACCGGAAGTTGACTTCGAATCATCAACATCGCTTTGGAAGCTAGAGTCGGTATAGCCTTCCAATTTTAGTTCTCCACCCCCATAAACCAAGAACATATTCTTAGTCTTTCTCAAATACTTGAGAATGTCTTTCACAGCTTTCCAGTGTGGAAGACCAGGGTTCGATTGATATCTACTTGTAACACTAAGTGCAAAGGCCACGTCAGGACGTGTAGATATCATCACATACATGATACTACCAATTGCAGATGCATATGGAATTGTAAGAGTGGGTGCCCAGTGAGCCAACTGTGTGGCTATGGGCTTTGTTGACTCTTTGTATAAACAATCTTTTGTTTAATATTATTTACACTTTTATGGCAATGACTTTATATTACTTCATATTGTTATATTGTGATATACTATTGTTGTTTTGATAAAGACCTTGAATATACTATAGTGTATGTAAGATGTGGTAGAACATGGAGATGTCTATCATGAAATACATCTTATAGTCACTGTATATTCTAAAACCGTTCCTAGTCGATTGAGCCGTCCGATAATAAGGATAAGGATCGCTCGAGTTTGAGACTAGCATTTGCGATGCGGAGTACCACGTTTCATTGGTAGGGAACATGGAGATGTTCGAAGCATGCAAATGGATATTCATAGGATGAATAGTCGAACTACCCTATCCGGACTTTCCAAGTGGTTATCACTTATCGAGTGGATAAAGTCCGCGGTTTTGGTTGTACACCATTAGTCCTTACGACTTGAAACATCATGGAGACTCTATATGCTAGTACTGTGCTTTGACTCGTTTACCGACTCTGAGGGGGTCATCAGGTGTCGAGATTGGGTACAGTTACGACACATATAGGAGTCAATGCATTGTTGTCAAGGATTCACCACATACTTGCGAGTGTGGATATCCTATGCGATCTGAGGAGATATTAGTGTGACAAATCTCTGGCCAGAGTACTTGATGTGATTTAAGAAATGGTTTCTTAGTAGCACATGCGATGTCACTAATTTGATCTTCAAGATGTATTGCATAGTTATCGAATCTTGAGCGACTCTCGATATACCAATGGTTGTTGATTCGATCGGGATATATGGATGAAGGGACCGTACTGTACGCTAACCAAAATCTACTGGTTCTTGTAGGCACTATCAGTGATACCTAGGGAATCATGGGGCGATGTTGCTAGGCGCTTTACCATGATTCGTTGGGCAAGTCGGAAAGTGTTGTTCCGAGTCACAAGGAGTTGTGAGCCCACGGCTAGCTGTATCCCTGAACCATTGAGGGTCACACAGTGTAATGGAGTTTTAATCCCCATTGAGATAGTTAAATTTAAAGAGTTAAATTTAATGAACTAAGGAGTTGGACTTCTTAAATAAGAGTAAGGAGTAGGATTTCCTAAAATGACATAGGATGGACATTTTTGGAAACCACTGAATTCGGATTCAGGAAAATTTATTTTGACTTTAAAACGTGCAGAAATGGTTTCTGTGCACATTGGTGAAATCGTTTCATCAATCGGAGTCACGATGAATTTTATATTAATTTCTGAACGAGCGGGCTTTGCTTGTCGGGCCCCAGCTTATGACTAATGGGCCCTAAGGTGTTAGTGGCCTGCATTATAAATAAGTTATTTCAGTACAGAAATTAAACACAACAGGTCATAATTTTTGAGAGCAAAAAATCGAAAAACCCTAGCTCTCTCAAATAATATTTCGGCCGCCCCCTTGCTCTGTCACAGAGAAATTCCGGTCTGTGATTTTGAATCACAGTAAGGAATAACGAATCAAATTCGTGTATTCTCTTCGCAGAAAACTTCTGATAGATTTTCTAGTGCAATCTATCAGAGGGATTAAACCTCTGTTCGTGGACCTGATTGAAGGCGTTCATCGGTTCCAGGGAGAGACAACAAGAGCAGAATTGTTCTGTTGGTGTCCATTAATCTCGTTGCGAGATTTGAGGTAAAATTTATTTAATTGTTATTTAAATTTTACACACACAATAATTCAATCGTTGTATGGTTGATACCCACACCATGGAATCGTTCCATGAGAAAATTTTTAAACTTCCGCTGCACCGGGTATCAATCGTAATTGGTCTGGGAACTCGCCAGTTTTCCAACAGTGGTATCAAAGCCAGGTTGCTCAGATCAATCGATTGAATTAATCAATTGTACAAAATTTTTGAGTCTCGGTTTTTGAAACAAAATAAATATTTTTAATAAAAAATTTTTTTTCCGGGGGCGAAACCCGGGCAGCGATGGTCGCTGCCCCCAGGGGCGGCGCACGGCGCCGCCCAAAGAGGGCGCACGGCGCTGCCCAGGGCAGCGCTGTGCGCTGCCCAGCGCAGCGCTGGGCGCTGCGCAGGGCAGCGCTCGGCGCCGCCCAGGGCGGCGCACAGCGCCGCCCAGGGGCGGCGCCAGGCGCCGCCAGGGCAGCAAGCGTTGCTGCCCTAAGGGGGCAGCCGGGCTGCCCCGGCCCGCGCCCGGGTGCGGGCCAACCCGGGAGTGTCCCGGGTGGCCGCGGGAAAAAAATAATATTTTATTAAAAATTAATTTTAATATGTTAAAATTTTATTTTTGGTCCGGTCAAAAATTGTTTTTGATTGGTTCACGAGATATCGGATCGAATTGTTCGAGTCCGTAAATTTTAAAATTGATTTTGGATAAATTTGAATTTTTGGAAAATTTTAATATTTTATCCGTAAATTGAATTTTGAAATCAATTATTTTGGTACAATTGATGATAAGATATGATCTTATGATATATTGAGTAAAATATGATTTTATTTGTAAAATTGGATTTTATAGATAAAATATGATTTTATTTGATATGGAGATAAAATATGATTTTATATGTGAAATGTGATTTTATATATAAAATATGATTTTATCTTGTTTAAATTTGAATTGCCACAGCATGTTATCCAATAAATTAATTTTGAATTAAATGTTATTGGATAAGGATGATCGATTGCCATGACCAATTTAGTAGGTGTATGTTAGGAATTTACATTTTGTCTTTATTGTTGTTGGTTTTATTAATGGGCCTGGTTTATGGCCCGATATGAATGTCATATGTAATAAAAGTGGGCTTGGTTTATAGCCCGTTCCCACCCCCTAAAAATGTATCCCCTACTTGTCATTGTTATTTATTGTAAATACATTAGATTTAGTGGGAGATCAAGATTTGAAGATGGTGGGCCCAGCAGACAATGAAGACTGAAGAAATGTAAATTGGAAGCATATGTAATAGGATTGCATTTGCATACTGCATATTACCTAGGATTGGACTAAGACCCGTGATTGGCAACCACGGGTCAATTAGAAATGGAATCGATCATCCTATATAATATGTGATATTATGATTGTATGCATGTTTAGACATAAATTGCGTGAATCCGGCAATGCATGCAATAAATTAAATATGATGAGACAAATATTTTTATAAATAAAATCCCTCATTTTAAATATGATTTAAAATTTATATCAAGATAAATAAAGGAAATTTAAATATTGTTTAAATGTTCCTACCTTCCATCAACGGTCAATGTATGTGATGCTACCCGCGGATACGGTCCGGCTCATATTATTGGGGGGGCCCGTCCGTCGGAAAGCTGTACATTGGATCGACAAATGTTGTAAGTTGGGTGGAACTCCCATGGGATCGGCTCATATTATTGGGGGATCCACATGGCGACCGTCCATCACAACTTAATATTGATGGGTCATCTTGACATGTCACTTTAAACGGCGTCATATTATGGGCCCTTATTGGACATGAGGTAAATACATGGGGGTTGCTTTGGAAGCAATTGGGCTCTACCTTTTGAGAATTATGGTTGGCTGATATTATTCGGGACCATAAGTTTGTCAATTGGACTCCATGTTCTCACTAAGGAAAAAGTTTCCCGTTTTCACTAGAGGGTGGTGAAATCGTTAAAATAGTGGGAGTGAGATTCATAAAATTAAATTCGCCTATTTTATGTCTTAGTAAATTGTTAAACAATCATTGATATATGTCTGTTTTTCCTTTTCAGTATTTCATACAATGAATTCGCGAAATCCTTTATTCTCGATCCTCGAACAAAACAAGCTGACTGGCGCCAACTATACGGAATGGTTCCGGAAGTTGAAGATTGTCTTAACTTCGGAGAAAATGCTCTACGTGTTAGAGAAAGCACCTCCGAAGGAAGCACCAGCTGACATAAGTCCGGAGGAATTGGCCAAACTTGATGCATGGTGTGACCATGACATCAAGACCAAATGCTATATGCAAGCCTCGATGTCTGATGAACTCCAGAGGCGATTTGAGGACACGGTGAATGCTGCTGACATTCACACGCAACTCAAGGAACTTTTTGGGGCTCAGTCGAGGGCTGAAAGGTTCTCTACTGTTAAGGAGTTGATGACGTGCCGCATGCGTGAAGGGACTTCGGTCCGTGATCATGGGGTACGAGTGATTTGGCTCATACAGAAGTTAGCGACCCTTGATTTGGTGTTGGAGCATGAACTCAATGTGGACTTGCTGCTTCTATCTCTTCCTTCTTCATTTGATGGATTCGTGATAAATTTTAATATGAACAAGATAGAGGCCACCCTTGAAGAGATGGTCAATATGCTCGTTACATATGAATCCACACTTAAGAAGGATAAGCCAGCTTTCTTGGTGGGCTCCTCATCTTCTGCTAAGAAGGGCCAAGTATGAAGGGCAAGAAACGTTCTGCCCCACCCAAGAAAGTGGAACCCGAGAAGAAGCAAAAGACAAAGGCTTCAAACGATGGAAAATCCAAGGATGTTTGCCATTACTGCAAGAAGCCGGGTCATTGGAAGCGCAACTGCAAGGAGTATCTTGAGCAGTTGGGAACTGCAAAGGGTATGTTCTATATCGAAATAAACATGTCACTTAATACAACTTCTTGGGTATTGGATACCGGATGTGGATCTCACATTTGCAATGATTTGCAGGTGATGACAAGAAGTCGCAGGCTTAGAATGGGTGAGACCCAGCTGAGGCTCGGGAATGGTTCCAGAGTTGAAGCTACGGCCATTGGAGATGTTTGTTTGATTTTGCAGAATGGTTTTAAATTATTGTTGAGAGATGTTTTATTTGTGCCAGATTTAATTAAAAACATTATTTCTATTTCTATGCTTGTTAGAGATGGTTATTCTTGTAATTTTGTGAATGGGATTTGCAATATTTACAAGAATGAATGTTTAATTGGAAATGGACAACTTGAAAACGATCTATACAATTTAAAACTAAAAGACGTTCCAGTAAATTGTATTGACAAACCGGCGACAACAAACAAAAGGAAAATCGATAGTCAAAACCCGGCAAACCTTTGGCACGCTAGACTAGGTCATATTTCCTCAAGGAGGATGAACAAGCTAGTGGGAGAGGGCATGTTTGATATGTCTGATATTAACTCTCTACCTACTTGTGAATCCTGCCTAAAAGGGAAAATGACTAAATCTCCTTTTAAGGGGAAGCCTGAACGTAGTCAAAATCTGTTGGATTTGATCCATACAGATGTTTGTGGTCCATTTAGAGTAGGGACTCAACATGGCCACACCTACTTCATTACCTTTACTGATGATTATTCTAGGTATGGGTATTTATATTTAATGAAATATAAGTCTGAAGCATTTGAAAAATTCAAAGAATTCAAGGCTGAAGTAGAAAACAAGCTAGGTAAAAGTATTAAAGCACTTCGATCGGATCGAGGTGGAGAATACTTGAGTACCGAGTTTTTGGACTATCTAAAAGAGAATGGGATTCTCTCTCAGTGGACTCCTCCTATGACACCACAGCTTAATGGTGTATCGGAGCGTCGTAATCGAACTTTGTTGGACATGGTTCGATCCATGATGAGCTTCACTGAGCTTCCACCTTCGTTTTGGGGCTATGCGCTTGAAACGGCGGTATTGTTGTTGAATAACGTCCACACTAAAGCAGTGGACAAAACACCATACGAGTTATGGAATGGCAAAGCTCCTAAGTATTCATACTTGAGGATTTGGGGATGTCCTGCTTACGTGAAGCGGACAGTGGGAGATAAGTTGGATAGTCGATCCAGCTTGTGTTATTTTGTGGGGTATCCGAAGAATTCAATCGGATATTATTTCTATTATCCTGCTGAAACAAAGGTGTTTGTTTCACGGAATGCCACCTTCTTGGAGAAGGAGTTCTTATTGGATAAGAAAGGCGAGATGATGGAACTAGAAGTTCGAGAAGAACCCGAAATACAAAATAACGATCCCACACCTCAGGAACCATTGCTGGACACGCCTGCACCTAGAAGATCCGAGATGACTTCTAGACCTCCAGTTCGATATGGTCTTCTTCTTGAAGAGGGTCAAGATGAACCCGACATTGGATGTGATCCAAGAAGCTTCAAGGAAGCAATTTCTGATGCGGATTCGAATTTATGGCTTGAAGCTATGCAATCAGAATTGGATTCGATGCATACTAACCAAGTCTGGTCTTTAGTGGATCCTCCCGATGGAATTGTTCCAATAGGTGTAAATGGATCTACAAAAGAAAGCTTGGGCCTGATGGTAAGATATTGACTTACAAGGCGCGATTGGTGGCGAAAGGTTATACTCAAAGGCAAGGAGTTGACTATGATGAAACCTTTTCACCAGTCGCAATGTTCAAGTCCATAAGAATCCTAATTGCCATAGCTGCATGGTATGACTATGAGATATGGCAAATGGATGTGAAGACTGCTTTTCTTAATGGAGACATTAAGGAGGAAATCTATATGAAGCAGCCTGAGGGGTTCACATCCATGGGAAGCGAGCATAAGGTATGCAAGCTTCAGAGATCAATTTATGGTCTAAAACAAGCATCAAGAAGTTGGAACCAGAAATTTGATGAAACAATAAAAGATTTTGGTTTCATCAAGAACCCGGAGGAACCTTGCGTGTACAAGAAAGTAGTTAAGGATGCGGTGACATTCTTAGTACTTTATGTTGATGACATCCTACTCATTGGGAATGATGTAGGGATATTGCAGTCAACAAAGATATGGTTATCAGGTAGATTTTCGATGAAGGATTTGGGTGAGGCATCCTACATTCTTGGGATACAGATCTATAGGGATAGATCTAAGAGAATGATAGGACTCACTCAATCAACCTACATCGATACCATATTGAAACGGTTTTCAATGGATGGGTCCAAGAGAGGACATCTACCCATGTGTCATGGAGTTTCTCTATCCAAGTCTATGTGTCCCAAGACTGATGCAGAGATAGAGAATATGACACATGTACCATATGCGTCAGCTATAGGTAGTATCATGTATGGGATGATATCTACCAGACCGGATGTAGCATTTGCTCTGAGTGTCACGAGCAGATATCAGTCTAATCCTGGTCAGATGCATTGGAAAGCCGTGAAGGACATTCTTAAGTACTTGCGAAGGACTAAGAATATGTTCATGGTTTATGGAGGACGAGAACTCAAACTGGAAGGCTATACCGACTCTAGCTTCCAAAGTGATGTGGATGACTCGAAGTCAACCTCTGGATTTGTGTTCATGCTCAATGGTGGTGCTGTCTCTTGGAAGAGTTCCAAGCAGGACACCACAGCGGATTCCACCACTGAGGCTGAATACATTGCAGCATCAGCTGCTGCTAAAGAGGCCGTTTGGATGAGGAATTTCGTCCAAGAGTTGGGCGTCATTCCTGAATTTGTTGGTCCAGTCCCGGTGTACTGCGACAACACGGGTGCCGTTGCTCAAGCAAAGGAACCAAGGTCTCATCAAAGATCCAAACACGTACTGAGGAAATACCACATAATCCGGGAGATTGTGGAAAGAGGAGACATCAGTGTCGAACGAGTGGCCTCTGCAGACAATATCGCTGATCCACTTACTAAACCTTTGCCAGGACCATTGTTTGACAAACATCGCGAAGCAATGGGTCTACGTAGTATGACTAGTTGGCTATAGGGCAAGTGGGAGATTGTAAGAGTGGGTGCCCAGTGAGCCAACTGTGTGGCTATGGGCTTTGTTGACTCTTTGTATAAACAATCTTTTGTTTAATATTATTTACACTTTTATGGCAATGACTTTATATTACTTCATATTGTTATATTGTGATATACTATTGTTGTTTTGATAAAGACCTTGAATATACTATAGTGTATGTAAGATGTGGTAGAACATGGAGATGTCTATCATGAAATACATCTTATAGTCACTGTATATTCTAAAACCGTTCCTAGTCGATTGAGCCGTCCGATAATAAGGATAAGGATCGCTCGAGTTTGAGACTAGCATTTGCGATGCGGAGTACCACGTTTCATTGGTAGGGAACATGGAGATGTTCGAAGCATGCAAATGGATATTCATAGGATGAATAGTCGAACTACCCTATCCGGACTTTCCAAGTGGTTATCACTTATCGAGTGGATAAAGTCCGCGGTTTTGGTTGTACACCATTAGTCCTTACGACTTGAAACATCATGGAGACTCTATATGCTAGTACTGTGCTTTGACTCGTTTACCGACTCTGAGGGGGTCATCAGGTGTCGAGATTGGGTACAGTTACGACACATATAGGAGTCAATGCATTGTTGTCAAGGATTCACCACATACTTGCGAGTGTGGATATCCTATGCGATCTGAGGAGATATTAGTGTGACAAATCTCTGGCCAGAGTACTTGATGTGATTTAAGAAATGGTTTCTTAGTAGCACATGCGATGTCACTAATTTGATCTTCAAGATGTATTGCATAGTTATCGAATCTTGAGCGACTCTCGATATACCAATGGTTGTTGATTCGATCGGGATATATGGATGAAGGGACCGTACTGTACGCTAACCAAAATCTACTGGTTCTTGTAGGCACTATCAGTGATACCTAGGGAATCATGGGGCGATGTTGCTAGGCGCTTTACCATGATTCGTTGGGCAAGTCGGAAAGTGTTGTTCCGAGTCACAAGGAGTTGTGAGCCCACGGCTAGCTGTATCCCTGAACCATTGAGGGTCACACAGTGTAATGGAGTTTTAATCCCCGTTGAGATAGTTAAATTTAAAGAGTTAAATTTAATGAACTAAGGAGTTGGACTTCTTAAATAAGAGTAAGGGAGTAGGATTTCCTAAAATGACATAGGGATGGACATTTTTGGAAACCACTGAATTCGGATTCAGGAAAATTTATTTTGACTTTAAAACGTGCAGAAATGGTTTCTGTGCACATTGGTGAAATCGTTTCATCAATCGGAGTCACGATGAATTTTATATTAATTTCTGAACGAGCGGGCTTTGCTTGTCGGGCCCCAGCTTATGACTAATGGGCCCTAAGGTGTTAGTGGCCTGCATTATAAATAAATTATTTCAATACAGAAATTAAACACAACAGGTCATAATTTTTGAGAGCAAAAAATCGAAAAACCCTAGCTCTCTCAAATAATATTTCGGCCGCCCCCTTGCTCTGTCACAGAGAAATTCCGGTCTGTGATTTTGAATCACAGTAAGGAATAACGAATCAAATTCGTGTATTCTCTTCGCAGAAAACTTCTGATAGATTTTCTAGTGCAATCTATCAGAGGGATTAAACCTCTGTTCGTGGACCTGATTGAAGGCGTTCATCGGTTCCAGGGAGAGACAACAAGAGCAGAATTGTTCTGTTGGTGTCCATTAATCTCGTTGCGAGATTTGAGGTAAAATTTATTTAATTGTTATTTAAATTTTACACACACAATAATTCAATCGTTGTATGGTTGATACCCACACCATGGAATCGTTCCATGAGAAAATTTTTAAACTTCCGCTGCACCGGGTATCAATCGTAATTGGTCTGGGAACTCGCCAGTTTTCCAACAGGAATGCGTGTCATCGTCTCTATTTCTGCATCATTCTTGGGAGACATGGACTTGGATAGAGACACGCCATGACACATTGGTAGATGTCCTCTCTTAGACTCATCCATCGAGAACCTCTTCACGATGGTATCAATGTATGTGGACTGGGTGAGACCAAGAAATCTTTTCGATCTATCCCGATAGATTTGTATTCCCAATACAAAAGATGCTTCACCCAAGTCCTTCATCGAGAACTTACTCGATAACCATACTTTAGTTGATTGCAACATTCCTACATCATTCCCAATGAGTAGAATGTCATCAACATAAAGTATCAGGAATGTCACAGCACTCCCACTGACCTTCTTATACACACATGGTTCCTCAGGATTCTTAGTAAACCCAAACTCTTTGATTGTACCATCAAATCTGAGGTTCCAGCTCCTAGATGCCTGTTTGAGACCATAGATAGATCTCTGAAGTTTGCATACTTTATGCTCCCTTCCGATAGATGTGAACTCTTCAGGTTGAGACATGTAAATTTCTTCCTTAATATCCCCATTAAGAAAAGCTGTCTTCACATCCATCTGCCATATTTCATAGTCATACCATGCGGCAATGGCAAGCAATATCCTTATGGACTTGAACATTGCGACTGGAGAAAAAGTTTCTTCAAAGTCAACTCCTTGCCTTTGAGTATAACCTTTTGCCACCAATCGAGCCTTGAAGGTTAGAACCTTCCCATCCGTCCCAAGCTTCCTCTTGTAAATCCATTTACACCCTATAGGAACAATTCCTTCAGGTGGATCTACAAGATTCCACACTTGGTTCGAATACATGGAATTCATCTCAGATTCCATAGCTTCAAGCCACTTGGATGAATCGGCATCAGACAATGCTTCCTTGAAGGTCCTTGGATCACATCCATGGTCAGGCTCATCTTGGCCCTCTTCAAGAAGCAGACCATACCTCATAGGTGGTCTTGAGATCCTCTCGGATCTTCTAGGAGCTTGTATCTCCTCTCTTGGCTGTTCGGGTGTGTGTTCCACAATCGTGGGTTTCTCGAACTTCTTCGAGTTCTATCATCTCCCATTTTCTATCCAATAGAAATTCCTTCTCCAAGAAGGTTGCATTCGTAGAAACAAACACCTTTGTTTCTTTGGGATGATAGAAATAATATCCAACCGAATTCCTTGGATATCCCACGAAGTAGCATAAAATGGATCGAGCATCCAATTTATCTCCCACTATCTGCTTCACATAAGCAGGGCATCCCCATATTCTTAGATAAGAATACTTTGGAGATTTTCCCATCCATATCTCATATGGTGTCTTATCAACTGCCTTTGAATGGACATTGTTCAACAACAGCGCCGCTGTCTCAAGTGCATATCCCCAAAAGGATGGCGGCAACTCCGTGAACCCCATCATAGACCGAACCATGTCCATCAAAGTTCGATTACGACGTTCTGAAACACCATTCAACTGAGGTGTACCAGGAGGAGTCCTCTGTGAGAGAATCCCATTCTCCCTAAGATACTCTTGGAATTCAGTACTCAAGTACTCACCACCTCGATCCGATCGAAGTGCCTTGATGCTTCGTCCCAATTGTTTTTCTACTTAATTTCTGAATTCTTTGAACTTTTCAAAAGCTTCAAATTTTTATTTCATCAAATACACATACCCATACCTAGAGAAGTCATCGGTAAAGGTAATGAAGTAAGAATGTTCGTGCTTAGTGGTGATGCTAAGTGGACCACACACATCTGTATGGATCAAATCCAACAGTCCCTTGGCTCGCTCCACATGGCCCTTAAAGGGAATTTTGGTCATCTTTCCTTTTAGACAGGGTTCACAAGTAGTAAGAGAATTAATATCAGACATATCAAACATGCCTTCTCCCACTAGCTTGTTCATCTTTTTAAAAGATATATGACCTAATCGAGCATGCCATAAGTGTGTTGGATTTAGAGTATCTTGTTTTCTTTTGGATGTTGGTGATATCTCTTGGACATTATACATAGGAATATCTTTTAATTTTAAATTATAGAGATCATTTTCCAATTGTCTTGTACCAATTAAACATTAATTCTTGTAAATATTGCAAACACCTTTGCCAAATAAACAAGAATATCCATCTTTATCAAGCATAGAAATGGAAACAATGTTTTTCACCAAATCTGGTACAAACAAAACATCTCTCAAACATAATTTAAAATCATTTTCCAACAATAAGTAAACATCTCCAATAGCTTTGGCTGCAACTCTTGCCCCATTGCCCATCCTCAAGAAGGTCTCACCATCTCTGAGTCTCCTACTTCTTGCCATCACCTGCAAATCATTACAGAGATGTGAGCTACAGCCGGTATCCAATACCCAAGAAGAAGAGTTAAGTGAAATGTTTACTTCAATGTAAAACATACCTTTTCCAGAACCATTCTGGTCAAGATATTCCTTGCAATTACGTTTCCAATGTCCAGGTTTCTTACAGTGATGACAGACGTCATTAGTCTTGTTAGCCTTAATTGGTGTGGCTACCACAACGGGACTCGGAGCTTGCCTCTTCAAGGGCACGTTCTTTTTGGGAGCATGGAAGGAACGCTTCTTTCCCTTCCCATGTGGTCTATTTTTTGAACCAGATGAAGATCCCACATAAAGAACCGGCTTCTCTTTCTTGATTGTGGATTCAAACGTAACAAGCATGTTAACCAACTCCTCAAGGGTTGGATCTAACCTGTTCATGTTGAAATTCACCACAAAAGGATCAAATGAGCTAGGCAGTGACAAGAGCAACACGTCTGTGGTCAACTCAGTTGGTAGCACAAGATCCATGCTAACGAGTTTCTCCACGAGCCCAATCAACTTCAGGCCATGCTCATGGACCGAAGCCCCATCTCGCATGCGCAAAGTGATTAGCTCCTTGACAATTGCATGTCGAAGTGGGCGTGTTTGTTCACCAAAGAGTTCTTTGAGATGCAAATGAATGTCAGCAGCATGCTTTGCACTCTCAAAACGTCGCTGAAGCTCATCATTCATAGAAGCCTGCATATAACACTTGGCTTTCAAGTCATGGTCACACCAATCTTTGTAAGTCTGTAGCTCCTCAGGGCTACAATCAGTCGGAGCCGTATCAGGGGGCGACTCATCAAGTGTGTATGCAATCCTTTCCGAGTTCAAGACGATTTTCAGATTTCTTAGCCAATCAAGGTAATTTGGACCGATCAGTAAATGTTTGTCGAGTATTGCAGACAACAGATTGCGAATTGATGACATTTTCAAAAACTTGTACTGAAAAATAATAACAGATAAATGTCAATGACTATTTTAAAATATTTAATAAGATATAAATTATGGACTTTAACTTTATAAATATTTACTCCCACTGTTTTGACATTTTTACTACCCTCTAGTAAAAACGGGAAACTCTTTTCCTCAGTAGGTACATAAGGTCCAATTAGCCAATTACGATCCCGAATAATATCAGCCAATCATAATTTCTAAAAGGTAGTTTCCAATTGCATCTCCATGCAACCCTTACGTAAACTTTTGTCTCACGCTTGATTAGGAACCAATAATATGACGTCGTTCATCTTTACGTGTCAAGCCTTACCCATCGATATCGAACCTTAATGAACGGTCGCCATGAGTTTCCCCAATAATATGAGCAGAAGTCATGGGAGTTCCACGTAGTTCACATCACCATGTCAATGGATGTCACAGCTTTCCGGCATCCAAACCCCCCCCCCCCAATAATATGAGCCGAGTATTGAATACGGGTAGCGTTCGTCATGCATCCATTGTCGATGGAAGACATGGAAATTATAAACACATTTATAATTCCCCTTTTCGGGTTTGATATAAATTTTGAATCTAATTCAAAATGAGGGTTTTTAATTTTGAAAAAGGTCTCATCATTAATTTTAAAGATCGCCATGTTTGATCGTATGTTTGCCGGATTCATGCAACTTTGTTATTATAAAATAATAACGCACATACTAATTAATAAGGATGATCAATCGCCCCAAAAACTATTTGGCCCGTGTGAGCCAAACACGGGCCTAGGTCCAATTCCTAGGGAATGCATGGGATGCAAATGCAACAATTACATAAGCTTCAAATATTTACATGTCTTGGATCTTCATAATTCATCATGGCCCACCATCTTTCAATCTTGAATTTCCGCTATCAAATATTTTACATGAAAATATCCATGGCAAATAGGGATACATCTCATGGGGTGGGAACGGGCCATAAACCAAGCCCACTTTGTAATTTGATAATTATTACAACCATTCAACACAAAATATCCTAGCATACACCTAGCAAATTGGTCTTGGGATTTTAATCATCCTTCATGCACAATATCACATATCATACACCATCAATTAATTATCTCAATAATCAATTGATCAAATATTATATATCTTGGTCCAATCACTAACCACCACAATTATAAAATAAATTAACAAAATAAACAAACACCTTTGTTTACTTTCAAATTAATTTATTTATAATTGAATTTCTTGTAAATCACAATTTACTATAAATAATCAAAGTCACACTTTAACTATTTATTTTATGAGAAAAATCACATATTATAAATTTTAATTTTTCATAAAAATCAACTATAATATATTTAACAATTTAGGGCCTATGACACATGATATTCCAAAATACCTTTTGAAAAACTCAAGTCGTCATAGTCGTCACCGAAACTCCGTCGCCGGATTCCGGCCAAAAAATTATTTTTTTTTTAATTAAAAATATGGGGCAGCCCACGGCTGCCCCTAGGACACCTTCGGGCAGCCCAAGGGCTGCTCGAAAATAAAAAAAATAATTTTTATAAAATTTGCCCTAAAAGTGAAAATATTGATTTTCTCATGCGGTTAGAAATTGACCTCAACATAATATCCAACAAATACTACACAAAAGAGTAACCTAGGCTCTGATACCACTAAAGGGGATCGGTTAACTCGTGCCCGAAAACGCAGCGGAAATATAAAAATTTTTAATAAAAGAAATCCGAGCACTTGTGTAGTATTCAAAAACTCAAACAACCATAGGGTGTTTAGAATTTTACCTATCAATCTCAAAGATTGATTTATGGCTCCAACCAAGTTGATAAACAACTAGGCTCTTGAAAAATGGTAGACTCAATCTACAAGCTTCCAAGAGCACTCCTTGCTCAAAATGGATTCAACACTTCAAGCCTCCGAATTAGGTCCACGACTAGACGATCAAAATCCGCTCTAAATATGCACTATAATATTTAGAGGATTTTTCATTGAGATTTTTCTTTCCTTCTCCCTCAAAAAGTTGAAAGAAAAATTGGAGAATTCTTGGAGAAGGTTTCGGCCACTTCAACTATTTTTAAATTGGAATGGAATGTGTGTGTGTGTATATATTATTCCAAATAATATATTAAAGGAGAGGGATTAATGAGTACAATTAAGCCATGCATGGAAAATTGCAAGACATGCATGGAAAATTGCAAACCATCTTTCAACCCTTCAAATTCCATACACACACATATATATATATATATATTATATATATATATATACACGCCTATATATATATACATATATAAATATATATATATATTTAAATGATATTTTGAACTTATTTTAATTAAATATTAAACCTAAACCCATTTAAGTTTAATCAATTAATTAAATTCAACTTGAACCCATTCAAGTCCACTAGTATCAATAATTTTACAACACTATATTAATTTGAGCTCTACTAGACTCAATAGTGTTTAATTAATTCAACACTTGAATTAATTTAATTATTTATACATTAAAATGTCTACTAGTGTTAAATTAATTAAACACTTGAATTAATTAACTAAGTTCAAAATAATAGTTTAGAAAATCACCATTTTCATAAACTAATTATTTTAAGTCAACTTTTAATCTTGGAACACATTCACAAATTAAAAGTTACTTATTCCATTCATTCTCCAATTTAAAAGTCAAACTTCTAATTTATTTTACTTATAAACTCCTTTATAAGTTGTTCAACACAATGAACTAATTTTAATCTCAACGGGATCTAGAAAGCTAGTACTTGTGTGACCCTCAATGGTTCACTGATACAACTAGCAGTGGGTTCACATCTCCATGTGATTCGGGATCAACAAGTCCCTTATATGAGCATACCCTATATAGCTCCAATCTTATTAATCAACACATTGATAATAAGAACGTCAGAAAACTCAAGTCTGATAGTACCCAACCAGTCATGTAAACATCTAGCAGCATTGCTTACATGACTCCCTAGGTATCAAATGATAGTGCCTGCAAGAACCAATCAATTATGGTTAGCGTACTGTATGGTCCCTTCAACTCAAATATCCCGACCGATTCGACAACCATTGGTTTATCGAGAGTTGTCATTGAATCGATAACTATGTGTCATTCCGTAGTTGCATCGAAAGTGTAATTCAAGAAACTCCTTTCTTAATTACTACTTACTCTGATCAGAGATTTCAATCTACGTATGCATGATATAACATAGGATATCCATACCCGTAGGTAAGGGGTGAATCCCCGACTACAATGCATTGACTCCTATATGTTTCGTCACAACACCCAACATTGCCACCTGATGACCCCAGATGAGTCGGTAAACAAGTCAAAGTGAAGCACTAGCATATAGAGTCTCCATGTTGTCCCGGGTTATAGGACTAATGGTGTACAACCATAAACTAGGACTTCTCCACTCGATAAGTGAGAACCACTTGGAAAATCCTTTAGGGAGGGTTGTTCAGTGCACTCTACAAGGAGCACCTATTTGCATGCTTGGACATCTCCATGTCCCCTACCAATGAAACATGGTACTCACATCGCAAATACTAGTCTCAAGCTCGAGCGGCCTTTATCCTGCTTTATGGTGGCTGAATCGACTAGGAACAATTTAGAATATACAGTATTCCAAATATGAGTTTCATGATAGTCATCACATGACCATCTCATATTCTTTCTACTATTTGTATATTCAAGGGCTTTATCTATGCAGCTTGCATGGGTATAAAGATAAAGATGTGCCAAATTAAATAATGTCAAATATTATTAAAATAAAGATTGTCATACAAGAGTTCTCTCAAGGACCATCGGCCAACACATTGGCTCGACGGGCACCTACTCTAACAATATCAAACCTGATATCTAATACAAGGTAATACCTCGTCGTGACTGCTACCAAACTCCTAGACTGAGTAGCCTTCCCACCGCCATCACCTGAAGCACAAAGGCTCCCAGGTACCCTCTGAAGTACAAGGACTCCTAGAGTAATACTGGCATAGGGTCGCACCCCATCATGTATAGTCTTGGTCAGGCACAACTCTCGGCATATACTGGACCTGGTATCCCGATGAAAGCCCATCATCACAAGCCTCAACCTAACAAAGGTCAGACAGCCTACTATTCTAAGGAAACAACCTAGAACAAAGCCCAAACGTTCTAAACCGAACAATACCTTTAATGCCTCTAGATGAGTCCACTCATCGCTGACACTAACATAGTCCACTGACTAACTAGGTCAATCCTAGGAAAACGCCGAGACTAACCACAAGTCAAACAGTCACAGTCGACCCACTCAAATCCCATGAGCTACAGCAGTTGAACACTAATCAACTAAAACAATGCCAATCCTAGCAAAATCACTCGCAATCATTCACGAATTGCTGGATAATAAAACATGTATCATTGCTTTAAGTTATGTACAATTCTTTTTATTACAATCTCATGTAATACATACAGTATTCAAAATACAATGAAATGTACAATCGAACTTGAAATGATACAACCAAAGTATGATGATTCATTAAAACTTAAATACTGTTTAAAACTACATCAATACAGTATTTAAATCATCGCACTAGTCTTCGTTTCTTGAGCATAGAGCTTCTAATCGACACACGCATCGATACAAGCATACTCCCGACCAAGTCTCTCTACATGTCCTCCTACGAAGAACTCCGGAGAAATGGCTCGTGAGAGCTATCCAGCTATGCTCTGCGTCAGTGCATGTCAGTCGACCTCTTCTGCTCACGATCTACCATTAGCGTTCTTCTTGTAACTAAATCATGCTTCTGAACATGAAGTTTCCCGTGTGCCTACCGAACGCATCGATATCAGCATACCGGTAAAACCATGCACTGCATGAGGTTAAAGACCTTACGCTCGAAACCTATAATGCTTTAGGCACTTGAGGCATTATTTGGTGAAGGTCTATCTGACAATCTCTCCATCTACGACTGGAGAATCTTCAGAGTAGTGTTATCATGGTATGGACGATACAGATGCAAGCATCAAGTGCGTCCCATCCAATGCTCTACCACTACCTCTGGCATCCGGTACTCGATCCAAAACTAGGATCCACATGAGTAGAAATCTTGAAAACTCGGACACGATCCATTACTCCTGTCCGCACTTGCTGGAATCCCATAAGCCAAATCTTCAGAAATCCTGCCGATGATGATAGTCTCTGGGCAAAGTAATTGCCGCATCATCACTTCTTCCAAGGTCTCATCAATCCTATAAGAATAACCCAAAGTTTCATTACTATATCCCATGTCTCTTGCATGCATATGCTCTGATACCAATAAATGTAGTGACCCTACCCGGATCCACTAGCTAATCAGAGTTAAGAGCATAATTAAACATGCATTAAATAAATCGCTGCGGAAGACTTGAATAAAAACAGACCGGCAGAATACTACTTGTTAAACCAATTCGATTTATACAACCAAATCGAATAAATAGCCTAAAGGCAAAACCTACAGCTAATCCTGCTGGCTTCACTGGTCACTGGCTACTCCAAGCTCCTGGTGCTCAATCCTGCACCTACACCTGCCCCGTCGAATGGGGTGTCCAGGTACACAGAAAAGACTGGACGTGAGCTCTAAGCTCAATACGAAAGCACTGGGTAAAACATACAAATATGATACATGCAAATGATAGGGTATCCATATCTGGGATAACTGTATATAACTGCTCAGTAATGGCGCCTAGGACATGAGTGGTACAACCCGGGGAGCAAACCCTGTCGACACTGCTCAATCCTATAGGACATGGACTCTGTCCCCAGATGCTAACTTCCCATGACCCGTCAGTCACTGGGCACTAGACATCACCCGTCCAGACAGGGCTGAGCGGCCCTACATGGCTCATCTCATAAGATGGATAGGCACAATATGATATGCACATGCTGCATAATAATATGACACACAAATGCAACATATAAGCATGCAAAACCCGCTGGCTATCTCAGTCTGTACTTGCGTACCTTACTACAGGCAGTCCTAGCAATCCCACTTTAGATTCCCAGCCTATCATCAACTCTACAATGCAAATATCCATGCATCATTATTTAAGCTCTAAAAGCCTTAACTAATCCATTGCATACTCCTAAATATTTTAAGGATACCATAGCTATACCTGCGTCCGTCGTCAGCCCGCTGGTGACAATTGCCTCAAAACTAGGCCACAACTCCGCTACGACGCCTGGATCGCTATGCCACTTCCGGATTCCCAATAGGATGCCTAGAACTCCCTAGATCTGAGTTAGAAGGTCTAGGAATTGAGAGAGGAAAAGGATAGGTGCGAGTTGAAATTGAAATTTCGGACCTCTATTTATAGGCAAAGTTCGGGCCGTCCGAACTCGACTTCGGATCCTCCGAACTGGTTCGGATCCCCCGTTCCTGACTTCGTAGCCTCCGATCCTGACTTCGGATCCTCCGAAGTCCCATCAATGATGTAGTGACCCTTACCCGGATCACCTACTAAACAGAACTTAGGCATGCAATTAACTAAATAAAACAGATATCAGAATAAACTTGCGGAAACCATAAATAAATACAATCCCAAGGAAAGGAATCTGTAATTTATCCAAATATTATACAACCAAATCGAATAGCTGTATCAACCCAAAATAACAGAAATAAAACCTAGACGAAGCTCCAGCTGGCCAACCACTGCCTAGCCCCTCTTGGATCCACCCGCCTCGTCCAATCGCAAACCTGCCCCATGGAATAGGGTGTCCAGAAACACAGAGTACGAGACGTGAGCATAAAATGCTCAGTACGAGAGTATGAGTATACATGTATGCAAAGTGAACTCCCTATCAACTCAAGGTCAAGGATCAGATAACAAAGACAGACCGGGCCCTGGTATGTAGCACGCTGTGCCGTCGCTTCAGGAGGTGGCTCCCACACCATAATAACAGTGGATATGCCGGACCCAAATCGATGGAAGTCCAACCACTAACAGGATAGGGGAAAACCCTACTAACAGACATCTCGAAGGAGATAGCTCAGTATGCAAATGAATGTAGCATAAATCAATGACATATAAATCATGTAGTCACATAATACATGCATACTCAGTCAGGATATCTCGAACAGTACTTTCGTACCTCAAATACTAGGCAAGTGCTATCAGCCCTAGATCCATGCCTATAATCTTCTCTACACTGCCAAATGATACTACTATCATTAAAGCGCTCTAAAAGCCTTAACTAAGCTATTGCATACTCCTAAATATTTATAAGAAGCAAAAGCTATACCTTCGTCCGTCGTTAGCCCTTTGTTGTCTAATGCCTCAAAACTAGGCCACAGCTCCGCTACGACGCCTAGATCGCTATGCCACTTCCGGATTTCCGATGGGACGCCTAGAATTCCATAGATCTGAGTTAGAAGGCTAGGGAATCGAGAGAGAAGAGGTGATTGGTGCGTCTAAATCTGAATCTCGGCCCTCCTATTTATAGACGGAGTTCGGATCATCCGAACTGGACTTTGGGTCGTCCGAACTGGGCTTCGGGTCGTCTGAACCCGATATTACGTCATTGCTTACGTCAGAATGATGACATCATCCATGACGACTATCGGCAGCACGTTCGGAGCGTCCGAACCACTCTTCGGATCGTCCGAACCTTGACTTCGGAGCCTCCGAACTCGATGACCCTCAAACCATTTTCAAGTGTTCTGAATCCAAATCCGGACTCCGTTAACCCATTAAGAGTTCCCTTAATTACGTTTACTCTTAACTAGTAGGATTAATGAATTGATTAACACTTAATCACTGATTTCGGGTACGGGCTACTACAAATGATGTCACCCATGACGCATTATCTTCGGAGCCTTCGATCCGAGTTTGGATCCTCCGAACCCGTTCGGATCCTCCGATCTTTGGTTCGGATCCTTCGATCCAGTTCGGAGCCTCCTAACCCGGTTCGGAGCCTCCAAACTATCCGAACCCTCGGAACCTTCTCGACCATTTTCGAGTGTCCTGAATCCATTTCTGGACTCCGTTAACCCATTTGAAATTTCCTTAATCATGTTTTACCTAATCTAAACATGATTACATGATTAATTATTCATTAATCGTTAATTCTGGATACGGATCACTACAATTTCTGATAGAATATCTATCATCTGATTATGTTTGAGAATCATTTTGTATGGAATACAGAAGCACTTTTCACCAATTGGTAAATGTTATACAAATAGCACCTCAAACTCAAACTGCCCAAGGAAGTTTCCTGACAAATCCATCAGAAACATGATCTCTACTAGTTCTAAACCAGAATAAAATGTATAACAAACCGTCGGGTCGTTCTCTCTCTGATATCAACTGCATACAGTCCAGAACCTCAGAAAAACATACCTATAGTATTGTTCTTGTAGTGACCCATCCCGGATCCACTATCTAATCAGAGTTAAGAGCATAATTAAGCATGCATTAAATAAATCGCTGCGGAAGTCTTAAATACAAAAAGACCGGCGGAATACAACCGGCTAAACAAACTCGATTATACAACCCAATCGAATTTAAATAAAACCTACAGCTAATCCTGCTGTCTTCAAGGTCACTGGCTACTCCAGACTCCTGGTGCTCAATCCTGCACCTACACCTGCCCCGTCGAATAGGGTATCCAAATATACAGAAAATACTGGACATGAGCTCTAAGCTCAATACGAAAGCACGGATAAACATACAAATATGATGCATGCAAATGACAGGGTATCCATATCTGGGATAACTGTATACAAACTACTCAGACTGGCGCCTGGGATATAAGCTCGTCACATCGGGGTAGCTAACCACTGTGTGCGACCACTCATTCCCGAATCACAGACGCGGACCACGGAGTCCTTCCGGTATCAGTACCTAGGGGTACTCGATATCAAACGTCCTAACAGGGCTGAGCAACCCTAACTGGCTCATCTCGAAAGGTATACAGATGTACAGGCACAAGATGATATGCACATGCCGCATAACAATAATAACATGCAAACACATAAATGCAACATATAAGCATGCATATCCGCTGGCAATCTCAGTCAGTACTTACGTACCTTTCTAAGGTAGTCCTAGTAGTCCCACTCTAGGTTCCAAGCCTATCATCAAGTCTACAATGCAAATACCCATGCATCATTCAATAAGCTCTAAAAGCCTTAACTAAGCTATTGCATACTCCTAAATAATTTAAGGAGACCATAGCTATACCTGCGTCCGTCGTTAGCCCACTGATGGCGACTATCCCGTAACTAGGGGCACACCCCTACTGCAGCTCCACAGCCTCGAGCACTACTTCGCTACACGAGCGCTGCTCCGCTACTCGAGCACCGCTCCGCTACTATGTCAAACACTGTCTGACTATACTAAAATATATTCCCTACTCCAACTCTAAAATAAGAGTACCCAAAGCCCTAAAATAGAGCAACTAGGCGAAGGAGAGGAACTCGGAACTAGCAAGAAATGAGGAGCTCGGACCTCATATTTATAGGCATCGATCGGAAGCTCCGTTCCTCGATCGGAAGCTCCGTTCGTTTAGATCGGAAGCTCCGTTCCCCGATCGGAAGTTCCGTTCGCTACGTGTCAATTCGGTCCACATGCAACCACACACCTGTCATCGACAGCCATCGGAAGCTCCGATCCTGATCGGACGTTCCGATCTCCCTACTTCCGATGTGGTTCCGAACTCACCAAGATCGGAGGCTTCGATCCTGGATCGGTGGTTCCGATCCCACTCGAGTCATGAAACCCTCTAAGCCATTTTCGAGTGTCCTGGATCCATTTCTGGAATCCGTTAACCCTTCTGGAATTTCCTTAATCATGTTTCACTTAATCCCGACATGATTATACGATTTAATTACTCATTACTCATTAGTTTTGGATACGGGCCACTACATTCCCACCACCTTAAAAGGATTTCGTCCTCGAAATCTAAGGTAAACCTCGGAATATAGTACAAACCACTTGTCCAATTCAGCAATAGTTCCAGTTCCAAATATTGGGTCGAATAACCTTCGACAGACCCAATCCTTGATAAAATAGTGTAACACTATTGACTACCGTCAGTTATCCATCGATAACCTCAACAACACGGCACCTTCGGTCCAAATTGCCCATTGAATCAGTCACACTGCCTACAAATCTTAGCGATGACACCCTTGCTAAGATAGTAATTAATCAGCAGTTATCTATAGATATGTACGAACTCCATCGCAGTCCAACTAGAGAACAAGATACAACACATTGTATCTCGCTGGTCTAACGGTAACATCTCATCTCTTGATGTTATCGAAAAGCCCTAAACAATCGACCTAGATTCAACTCTCGGTCAAATCCTAGATATCCTTTTTCCAAGAACTCGTGTGAGTTACTTTTTATCACGAAGGATAAAATATATTTTCCAAAACAGTACCTTATGCGAATAGAAATGGCAGCCACCGGCCACCCGCTCGCAGAGCAATCGCACCACTGCACGCGACTCTAACCATTTGAAATCCTTAGAATAATTGCGATAAACCTTGATCCGAATCTCGCCATCGTAGATAGCATCTACTCGATTACATTAGTCATTCTGCCATGGGTAACAACAAAATCCTGACAATTCCTGGAGTCATAGTATGTACTTTCAGTACTCACCCTGCCATTGGCCAACAAATGTTCCCAAAGAACAACAACTAGCAAACAAAGATTACTAACCCCAATTGTGATAAGATCCTTATACACAATTTCTTGTCTAAAAGCATTCTTCGAGGTCGTCGTCTCGAAATTTACTAAAATCATGCTGAAACTCCCAGATGGACCACACCATCCTCAGCAGTAGTCTCAATCAGATGTTTACTTCCATATCAGAACTAGAGATAGTATCAACGAAAACGATTCCGGTTAATCCTGTTCCAGATAACCAAACCCTTGGCTCTCTAGCGGGGATAACCAAACTGATTCACCGCGATCCCGTACAGAATCTATCAATACGGATGTCAATTACGTTATCAAATCCTTTCAATGACACAGCATATCAGAACGCACTGGGATATCGGTGACAACAATCCTGCCAGACTCAGGAACACAAGTCTCAGCTGTTGTCTCGTCCCATGAAACAACTAATGCTATCATGCTAATGCTCATTGAAATCCAAAAGCACTTGTCGAATTACCGCTCAAGAACAACTCTTGAGAAATCTGCTGGAAGCACCCAAGCTGATCATTCCGACTAACAGTCTCCAAAATTCGTTCACTAACAACCCTGGAACAATCACTGAATCCTTTTTCCGCAAACTGAATAAATCATTGCTAAAACCAAGCAATGTTCAGATCAAAATCCGTCACTGGTAGCCAATGCAACGTTACCAACAACTACGATCGCAAAAGAAAACTAATGACCACTTTCGTGATCCGGAGAATCCAAAAGTCTCGATTCCCGCATCCCTGGAGATTCCTTAGCGACTAAAGAATTTCCTAAATGCACTTGAATCGCTATATCATAGCATACCATTTTTAAGTACTATTCCAGCACTTCTTGATTCACTATATCCCAATCAGTACCAATTGGAATATTCTGATCAATCAAGTTGATCTACTGTAGCTCTTGCTATGCCTGACGATACAAATTCTAATCAGACAATCACAGATCAATGAAAAATCCCATGGCCGATCACTATCAATGATCTCAATGCCACACGTCCGCAGATCCCAAATACTTGAAATCAAAAGAATCACAGCTGATTCAATCGCTCATCTTTGACAGAGTCAGACAACAGTTACAAGTAGTCACTAGTGCTAAACCTGCACCAGTCTATACATACTATCCACTGTCTATCTTCATCCAAGATGATCATAAGGATTTGTTCAACTCAAGCCGCAATACAAGTCCGAATGATTTCAACTATTGTTGAACATACTCCTGATAATTATATCTCTTGCTAAGACTGCAACAAATCGAGACTGAGGTTACTTGCCGCGGTGTTCCACCTGAAATCACCACCAAGTGTACACTGGCATAAATCACGCTATCCTCACGCCTCAAATCGTCATGTACAATCCTTAGCATCGGATATAATCTATCACTGAAGGAAACCATCAATGCTGAAAAAATACTAATCCCCGAGTCAAACGTTATAGGAAGTTCACAAACCAAACTCCTAGTTAGCCCCTATCACCAGAGCATCCAAACACCGACTAGATCCACCAGTCTAGCAGTAACCAATAGTCTAAAACTATCTGCTCAGAGTACGCACTTGTCAAGGAAATCCCTCCAAGACTGGTCCTTATGACAAAATCCAAAGCAATATCTCTGACGACAGTCAGACGATATCTAAACCACAGATACTTAACCAGCCAATATCTCTGACGACAGTCAGACGATATCTAAACCACTGATACCTACCAAGGCAACTAATCCAAATTCATACCCCGTTGTGACTGTTACCACAACTCTAGACTAGTAGCCTTCCCACCGCCAATCCTGAAGCACGAAGGCTTCCAGACATTCTCCAAAGTACGAAAGACTCCCAGAGTAACATTGGCATAGGGTCGCGCTCCATCATGTCTAGTCATGGTCATAGTCCACAACTCTCGGTATATATACTCGACTTGGTATCCCGGTGAAATCCCATCATCACGAAGTCTCAACCTATGAAGGTTAATCAAGCTATTGATCTACGGAAATCACCTAGAACGAAACTCAAAATTCCAAAACAAGATCAATAATCCCATGCCCCCAGATGAATCACCTCATCAATGGCACTAATCCAGTCAAATGACTAAATAGGTCAATCCTAGGAAAACACCTAGACTAACCACACTTCAATTCGTTACCGCTGGCTTACCCAAAATCCATGAGCTAACCTAGTTTATTACCAATCAACTAATTCCCAAACTTTATAAAATTACTTGCAATCAATCACGAATTGCTGAATAAATAAAACATGTATCATTACTTCAAGTTATGTAAAATTTCCTTTATTACAATCCCATGTAATACATACAGTATTCAAAATACAACAAATGTACATCCAATAACTTGAACTGATACAACCAAATTCTGATGATTCATTACAACTGAAATACTGTTTACAACTACAACAATACAGTATTTAAAATCATCAAATCTTGTCTTCGTTCCTTAAGCACGAAGCTTCTCATCGACACACGCATCGATACAAGCATACTCCCGTCCAAGTCTCTCTACATGTCCTCCCGCGAAGAACTCCGGAGAAATGGCACGTAATAGCTAACCAGCTATGCTCTGCGTCAGTGTATGTCGGTCGACTTCTTTTGCTCGCGATATACCATCAGCGTTCTTCTTGTATCCGAATCATGCTTTTTAACATGAAGTTTCCCGTATGCCTAACAAAAGCATCAATGCAAGCATACCGGAAAAACCATGTTCTGCATGAGTTTACAGACCTTACGCTAGGAACCTGCCATGCCTTAGGCACTCGAAATATTCCCTGGTAAAGGTCTATCTGACAATCTCTCCAACTACGAGTGGAGAATATTCGAGGACTGGAACCACATGGATTATTAAACACCATTCATTCCAAAAAGCCCTCAGAGGTATCTGACGCGATATACTCGATCTTCTCTTCCAGTCTTCCTTGGCTGGAATCCATATATTCTTCGATCAACATCCCAATACATCGAATGATGAACTGTCCACAGCAGTCAGTCTATCTATCGATGTGCTACTACTGGTGTTCTCATCACTGTTGCATTCCTTATAGTAAAGACTTATGCCGCAAACCTCGGCAATGAAGAACCAAATCTTCTTTCGCTGGGCCTCAATCAATCCTACAAGGATAATCAAGAAGTCTTAATATAAATTTCCTAAGTCCCTTACATGCATTGCTCTGATACCAATAAATGTAGTGACCCATCCCGGATCCACTATCTAATCAGAGTTAAGAGCATAATTAAGCATGCATTAAATAAATCGCTGCGGAAGTCTTAAATACAAAAAGACCGGCGGAATACAACCGGCTAAACAAACTCGATTATACAACCCAATCGAATTTAAATAAAACCTACAGCTAATCCTGCTGTCTTCAAGGTCACTGGCTACTCCAGACTCCTGGTGCTCAATCCTGAACCTACACCTGCCCCGTCGAATAGGGTATCCAAATATACAGAAAATACTGGACATGAGCTCTAAGCTCAATACGAAAGCACGGATAAACATACAAATATGATGCATGCAAATGACAGGGTATCCATATCTGGGATAACTGTATACAAACTACTCAGACTGGCGTCTGGGATATAAGCTCGTCACATCGGGGTAGCTAACCACTGTGTGCGACCACTCATTCCCGAATCACAGACGCGGACCACGGAGTCCTTCCGGTATCAGTACCTAGGGGTACTCGATATCAAACGTCCTAACAGGGCTGAGCAACCCTAACTGGCTCATCTCGAAAGGTATACAGATGTACAGGCACAAGATGATATGCACATGCCGCATAACAATAATAACATGCAAACACATAAATGCAACATATAAGCATGCATATCCGCTGGCAATCTCAGTCTGTACTTACGTACCTTTCTAAGGTAGTCCTAGTAGTCCCACTCTAGGTTCCAAGCCTATCATCAAGTCTACAATGCAAATACCCATGCATCATTCAATAAGCTCTAAAAGCCTTAACTAAGCTATTGCATACTCCTAAATAATTTAAGGAGACCATAGCTATACCTGCGTCCGTCGTTAGCCCACTGATGGCGACTATCCCGTAACTAGGGGCACACCCCTACTGCAGCTCCACAGCCTCGAGCACTACTTCGCTACACGAGCGCTGCTCCGCTACTCGAGCACCGCTCCGCTACTATGTCAAACACTGTCTGACTATACTAAAATATATTCCCTACTCCAACTCTAAAATAAGAGTACCCAAAGCCCTAAAATAGAGCAACTAGGCGAAGGAGAGGAACTCGGAACTAGCAAGAAATGAGGAGCTCGGACCTCATATTTATAGGCATCGATCGGAAGCTCCGTTCCTCGATCGGAAGCTCCGTTCGTTTAGATCGGAAGCTCCGTTCCCCGATCGGAAGTTCCGTTCGCTACGTGTCAATTCGGTCCCCATGCAACCACACACCTGTCATCGACAGCCATCGGAAGCTCCGATCCTGATCGGACGTTCCGATCTCCCTGCTTCCGATGTGGTTCCGAACTCACCAAGATCGGAGGCTCCGATCCTGGATCGGTGGTTCCGATCCCACTCGAGTCATGAAACCCTCTAAGCCATTTTCGAGTGTCCTGGATCCATTTCTGGAATCCGTTAACCCTTCTGGAATTTCCTTAATCATGTTTCACTTAATCCCGACATGATTATACGATTTAATTACTCATTACTCATTAGTTTTGGATACGGGCCACTACAGTTCTTCATCCGATATTACCAGAACTGACTCTTTAATCATCGTATACCTTTCGATCATCTAAAAGAATACTTAATAGACTACAATGTGACAATCTCAAGATACGACGTCTCCATCAGGAACATCAATCACAACAAAATGCTTAACACAATTGAGCATCAACACCAACCTGAATCTCAGACTGGTTCAGTTCTGACTTTCTCTAATGAAATCTGAGTACTCATATCAGACTTCTGTGCTTTCTTGATCAGAATAAATAACTCTGGCTCGGCTTGAATAGCAAACAATCTGATAGTCCTCCTATCTGTTTCAAAATCTGATAAAAAATGCAGCAATCAACGATCACAACAATATACCGAGAGTAGATAAAATAAGCATAGATCTTTTGGCCCAAAGCAACAACTGATGCATTCAATTACTCCGAATAGAAAGGATTTCCAATTAGAAATTCCTTAGTACCTCTAATCATCTTCTCTTTCTCATACCCAGTCTGTACAGCAAAACCAGTACTATAGCTTCTAATATCAGGAAGATTAAGGAAATATCCTCATAAGAAAATAGATAACAGATCTTCTAATCTATAAGATCACTACGAGCGCAAAATCCAGAATCAAACATTTAGTCTCAAGCATCTTCAGCTGTTCCGATGCTCATGCTATAAGTGATTCTTCTGAACAAGAATGTACCTTAAATCTCAATAAGAATAAGTGCAAGCACCAAAAGGTCATCAATACAAAAGAAAAAAACCAATAATGAAGCGCTGATCAAACTCTTATTCAATTTATAAGAACTGGTCTCATAAGAATAATTCCAGACAGAAGAACGTATTCCGCTTAGTAATCGGCTTCACAACCGATAAGAATCCCTTGAAGAGTCTGCGATAAAACTTGCTAAACAAAGAATCTTCAAATTCTAGGTAAAGACGTTGCTCTAGATCAATTCATATCGGCTCCGGTATTGCGGTGATCAACAGAAATTCCACCTTCAGATAAAATGATCGAGGAAGGACAACTCGATCCAATCAGAATTCGGACGTCGATAGAGAAAGGATCACACTGCTCAACATGCAAATCTGAAAACAACTCTCAAGAATCTAAAAGATCAGTACGACTCTTCGAACGAATAAGAATTTCATCGATAAGAATAGTCACAATTTCATCCAAATATCTCTGAGAGTTCCGACTCCTAAAATTCATACGCACTGCAGCAGCGTCTGCCAAAACAACTGCAACACAAAGTTCAAGCGACATACCTCGTTCTGAGTCCGGTCTTAGGAAGATGATACTTTAATCTCAATTCAAGATGAAATCAATCTAACGAATCAGATCTGAAATCTGGCAACTTTCTGAAAATAATCCTCGGCTGCCCTGTACTTGGTTAAACAACTCAACGGATAATAACTCATAATCTGATAACCTAACTACCAACTGCTCAGTTCAATCTTATTCCCATCCAAAATAGAGTTGCTATACTGTAACCCAAAAGCTCAATAAAAGGGAATTCTTTAAACTTGATTCCTCAAGTAAAAAGGTAGGAAAAGTACCAATATCTATCATTCAACAGGCATAAAACCAAATTAGAATGGTTACCTGTCATATCATCTCCAGTTGCAGCCCGAGTATGCGTATCTTCATTAAGAGCACATACTAATGTCTGTTGCATCGGAGGTTGATTCATATTCGGATAACCTTCTAGTAGATTATGTTGCGGCAGCTGAAAGGAATAAACCACAGAAGCTTTCCGCCCCTGTTGAACCATCGGTCTAAAATAACACCCTGGACAAGATCCAACAGTATCACGCTGAGGACATCTCCTCGCGTAGTGTCCGGTCTGATGGCAGATATTGCAACTACCATAAACTCCTAGACAGTGCTCGCTGAGGTGTCGACCTCCACAATTGCTGCAAGATAAACCGAAAGATCCAGAACTTTGTCCTGAACCAAACTGTTTGGATCCACTGGAGCTAGAAGAACTGCTCCCAAACTTCTTGAATTGTTTCCCTCTTAATTGCAATTGATCTCTCATATTACTTCCTCTGTATCCAGTCGGTTGTAGGAACGGAATCTTCCGAAGCAATTCTGATTTAAATAAACTTCAAGAAACAACCATACCTTGATTCTCCAAGGCTTTTTTCCTTGAAATCCACCACCCTTTGGCCATCCCCTGAAGTTGGTACACTACTAACCGAATTCGACGCTCATCGATGTAGTCAAGAGAATCAAAAAACTGATCGATATCTTCTATCCAATTATCGCACTCCACAGCATTCTCATTACTCTTCAAAGTTGGTGGGTTGAACGACTAAAACCACAACAAAAGTGCTTCCATTGGCGTCGGAGTGACATCTATTCTTTCAGTCGCAGAACAAATTTGTTCAATCGGGGTTGCTACTGAATTTTTCCTGATCCAAAAATTCATCGAGGAAACATATATCATATTCAAAAGGATTAGGACACAAATATCTCAATTCAACAATCTCGTGTCCTTAATATCTGTTCAAAAAAATCTCATTCCATATCAGGAATAATTAAATCCGCAATTCTAATAAATATCATGCTTTAAGATTTAAATCACATAATCCTGTAATTTAAATAGTTCATGGAATAATAAAGCATGCTAGCAAGACGTTTAAATAACCATTTAAAGAATTCAATCACATGCGAGAAATAAAATCATGCGGACTCGATCTACCCTGCTCACTTCTAGTTCAACTTTAAAAGGGATATCAACTCTAATAATCAAGGAATTGCTACTCTGCTTTTGGGATCCCGAGGATGAGATAACGTAAACAAAATGACTCTCCCGATCGAGGTGGTGTCACGTATCTCCATCCTATAGACTTTGGTGCGACTACAAGGAGTATGCTGACACTAGGTGAACCGCTACACCCAGGCCACTCGATTATAGCCCCCAAATCGTCGAACAAATAGGGTCATTCTGCCCGCTGAAATCAAAGGTTTGGCTCAAGATGAATGCATAAGAACAACATAAAGCATTAAGAAATATAACAAAAGCTCAAACAACAAAATACAAGTCCCACATTCTAGAACAAGTATTGAAGCAAGTATGTGATTTAAGGGAAAAACTCAAGAACCAACGGTCTCGAGTGTGCTATCCCGCTAACATGATGACTGTTTGTACATTTTGATACGAATAGCTCCAACTTTGGATAAGCTACAATAAAAGGTTATACCAAAAACTATACAACCTAACAACAACAACAACCGCTCAAGGTAATCTCTTTACCGTTCTTCTTCCAACTCTTTGACAATCGACTTCTTCTAACTCAGGGCTCGTCAACTCCAAACGAATCTGTACATGGGAAAAAGATGATCAACAACAACGAACAAACCCATTGCCAAAGTTCAACGATTCTAACAGTTCAAAATCCCAAAACTCAAACCGGCGGCATAACGACCATAAACTAATCAAACCGGAAAAGCTAATAGCAGTACAGCATTTCAAACAACTCACATCAATGCCAAAACAACAACAAAAAAAAAATCCAACACATCTCAAAATCCCCATTTTTGAAGTAGGCTTCCAAAAATCATAACAATTCCCAACGACGCTCTAATTCAAAACCGACTGAGAATAAACGATAAGAACTCGTTCAAGAACAACATAACCAAAACTCAATCGATTCTAACAAAATCAAAAAATATAAGTACAACTAATCGAAGAAATACTTGCTATAGAATAAATCTTTCGCTGCTGTGATCGTTAATCTGCCTTTAGAAATAAATTCTAACAGACGGATCGATCGGAAACTGAAATCACAAAGCTTTGAGAATGGTTGGGGCATCTCTAATGGTGGAATAGGACAAGGGGAGGAGATGGAATGGAGAAGATAAGTCAAAGCTCCTTTAAATATCTCATAACCTTTATATTTGCATTTTAGTCCTTGAAAAATCCGAAATTTTCAAAATAGACCCTGATCAAAATCAAGTCGGCTCTTGAACTCTGTAATATCCTATTATCTCAAATAAACTCAATTAAGATAAATTTGGGGCATTACACGATCCCTAATCACACTACTACATATTTTGTTATCTGATTTGAGTTGGGTAATTTGGGCGTGACATGACTTAGCTCTGCAAAATTTTGGCGATGTTGCTGGGGAAAGCGTTTAGTTTATTTGTGTTCTTGTTTTTTAATTTTAATTTCTATTATTTCCCCAGTGATTCTCTGGTTTATTAATGCTTACAGGAGAATCTTCTAAAGAATAATTCCCCTACGATTCAGTGATAGAGAGAACACACCATAGAAGAAAGAAGGAGGCTCGTAGGAAACAAGAAGAGGACGAGCTACGGACTGAAATTTCTGAGGAAGAAATGGCTGAAAACGCTAATCTGAGTCTTAGAAAATTGGGCACTCCTGATCCAAACCAACAACCCTTATGCATTTCTTTTTCTACTCTAGAAAATAATGCAATTTTTGAGCTAAAATATGGATTAATTCAGTTATTGCCTTCTTTTCATGGTCTTGCAGGTAAGAACCCTAACAAGAACTTGATGGAATTACATGTGGTTTGTACAAGTATGAAACCTCATGGAGTGATAGAGGAGCAGATCCAACTGAGGGTCTTTCCTTTCTCTTTGAAGAGTGCTGTTGAGGATTGGCTGTATTATTTAGCCTCTGGATCCATCACGACTTGGACTGAGATGAAAAGAATTTTTTTTGGAGAAGTATTTCCCAGCTTCTAGAGCCGCAAATATCTGGAAGGAAATCTATGGGATAAAGCAATACACAGGGGAATCACTTCATGAATATTAGGAGCGGTTCAAAAAGCTTTGTGCTAGCTGTCTGCAACATCAGATAAGTGAAAATTTATTGATTAAATACACTTATGAAGGGTTGTTACCTCATGACAGTAGAATGTTGGATGTAGCGACCCTACCCGGATCCACTACCTAATCAGAGTTAAGAGCATAATTAAACATGCATAAAATAAATTGCTGCGGAAGACTTAAATAAAAACATACCGGCAGAATACAACCGATACAACCGGTTAAACCAATTCGATTTATACAATCAAATCGAATAAATAGCCTAAGGCAAAACCTACAGCTAATCCTGCTGTCTTCACTTGGTCACTGGCTACTCCAAGCTCCTAGTGCTCAATCCTGCACCTACACCTGCCCCGTCAAATGGGGTGTCTAAATACACAGAAAAGACTGGACGTGAGCTCTAAGCTCAATACAAAAGCACTGGGTAAAACATACAAATATGATGCATGCAAATGATAGGGTATCCATATCTGGGATAACTGTATATAACTGCTCAGTAATGGCGCCTAGGATATGAGTGGTACAACTCGGGGAGCAAACCCTGTGTACACTGCTCATTCCTACAGGACGTGGACCGTGTCCCCCGATGCTAGCTACCCATGACCCGTCAGTCAATGGGCCCTAGACATCAACCGTCCAAATAGGGCTGAGCGACCCTACGTGGCTCATCTCACAAGATGGACAGGCACAATATGATATGCACATGCTGCATAATAAATGACATACAAAATGCAACATATAAGCATGCAAAACCCGCTGGCTATCTCAGTCTGTACTTGCGCACCTTACTACAGGCAGTTCCTAGCAGTCCCACTCTAGGTTCCAAGCCTATCATCAACTCTACAATGCAAACATCCATGCATCATTACTTAAGCTCTAAAAGCCTTAAATAAGCTATTGCATACTCCTAAATAATTTTAAGGAGACTATAGCTATACCTGCGTCCGTCGTCAGCCCGCTGATGGCGACTATCTCGCAACTAGGGGTAAACCCCTGCTGCAGCTCCACAGCCTCGAGCACTGCTCCGCTACACGAGCACTGCTCCGTTACTATGTCAGACACTGTCCGACTATACTAAAATATGTTCCTTACTCCAACTCTAAAATAAGAGTACCCAAAGCCCTAAAATAGAGCCACTAGGGCGAAGGAAAGGAATTCTGAATGGGCAAGAAATGAGGAGCTCGGACCCTATATTTATAGAAGTCGATCGGAAGCTTCGTTCCTCGATCGGACATTCCGTTCCGGCAGATCGAAAGCTCCGTTCTCCCGATCTGAAGCTCCGTTCGATACGTGTCAATTCGGTCCACATGCAACCACACACCTGTCACCGACAACCATCGGAAGCTCCGATTGCTGATCGGACATTCCGATCTCCCTGCTTCCGATGTGGTTCCGATGTCACCAAGATCGGAAGCTCCGATCCTGGATTGGTGGTTCCGATCCCACTCGAGTCTTGGGGCCTTCTAAGCCATTTTCGAGTGTCCTGGATCCATTTATGAACTACGTTAACCCATTTGGAATTTCCTTAATCATGTTTTACTTGATCTAAACATAATTACACGATTAATTACTCATAAATCGTCAATTCTGGATACGAGTTACTACATTCTCCCCCCCTTAAAAGATTTCGTCCTCGAAATCTAGGGTAAAACCTCGATAACGTACAAGAAACCCTTGTTCGAGTGTCTGGTCGAAATATCCTTCGACACACTCAAACTCCCGTCGAATTCTCTGCAAGCTTCATTAATGCTAAACCGCATTAACATTTTCACAGCTGAAAATTACTGCGCTACTTGTCGACAGTCGAACTCCTCTAGCATTCACATAACACAACATTTTTACGTCTTCCAAACTAACCCCGATCTCTCTGGTCACGAAAGATACCAACACCCACTTGATCGAGATCATCGTCCAAAAAGAAATCTTATACTGACGAACCAAGTCATGAACTGACTGGTTTACGACATTCGTCGAATTACTTATCGAATCTAACCATCTAATGGTTCCAAATGTTCTCGGTGCTCAATACCTCTTGTTAGGAAAACACTAATCCCAACATTGTGCTGACACAACAAAGCTCAAATTTCTCCCCAAGAGAATCTAGTTGACACAATGTTCCCTAAACTGGTTATCCTCCCCACTCTCCCTGAAGCACAAACAGCTTCCCAAGGAATACTGGGAACTTAAACCATCATGTCTAGTACATTCTGCTGTCCACGTTTCTTAGTATAATCTCAACACTGTGCTCTGATGAAACTATCATCGATCACTAATAATGACACTAAGTCATCTTTTAGCCATTGGCCTGCAAAGTCACGCATACATTGCAATAGAAGTTATTACACCTCTGATGATCTACATCATCTCGATCATAGATGATTCACCTCATGAATTCAATCGATAAATGTCCTCCTGGTAGTTATACATACTCGCAATCACTGTACGCTCATCAAGTCTAAGGCAAGCTCCCACCAATATGCTCGACTGGGACATTCCACAGTATACAGACATATGGAAACGCTTCCTATTCCATCTCGAAACTCGTTAGTCATTGCACCTGGTATAACTCCACTCAGAGTCTCTGATAATACCATCAGCTCATACCAATCTCTCCAAGGTTGAACATACTGATCTTGGAACTAAATCCCAACGGATTCTCAATAGTCAAATCGCTCCTTTGCCGAATGCATCAGTCTCAGCACTGAACGATCTAATTCATCGATTCCCTAGTGAATCCTGGGAAACACTTGTGCTCGAAGTAACTTGCCACACAATGCGTCTCTGATTGTCGTTTATTGCTGCAACGCAATATCTTTGACAAACAGTCTGCATAGATGTGACTCACTGACTCGAAAGAAATAACTCGATCCATCACGATCTTGCGAAATCTTCTATCCCAAAGGCAAACCTCATTGGCTACTAAGTCGATCCTTGACTATCTTTGTCATTTCAGAGACATCGTTCTTCACACGCTAGAAGACTAGTGACACATCCTGCCAGATCTCGAGGATCAGATCCTAGCTAATGTCACACAGATCAGACAACTGATGTTTCCTTGCTAATGTCCATTAGCATTTCCAACTACTCGTCGGATTCAACCACAATGGTACACATAGATGCCCTCACTTAACCGAAATATCCGGTCAACAATCTTCACTATTGTTGTTCAATGGAAAACTTCTCACATGAAACAACAACAAGATCCTTTCCTGACCTATTGCTATCACTAAGCAATTGATTGGATCAATAGTAGTTTCCTTCTTAACAAGAATGCACTATACTGGAAACTATCAACTCCTTTGCTTGTCTCCACTGTCAAGTTAGCACCTAACTTGATCATACAAGTCCACTTGGAAACGTTCCCGATTACAGTAATCCCAGAAGATTCATCTCTGGCGATCATTGAGACTAAATAACTCAAATCTCCGGTTTCTCTGAGATGGTATTCAGTACTCATCCCATAAGCATTACTCGACAAAATACTATCCCAAGTATTTCTTAATTGCTAAGATCAACCCTGATTGGCTCAACCAATCGAATTCGTCGATCTACTTAAGCTCACACTTATCAGATCAGACCACCATTGCTCATCCAACCTACATGGCTTGGTCAAGAACCATGACTCAGCTGTCACAAGGAATCATTTCCAAACGGTGTTAGATAACAGTACATAAGTAGTTTACTCGGCACAAGTCCTGCGCCTTTTCAGCACTACTAACCACTGCTTCGTTTTCTGAACTTAATCATCCTAACTCTGACAAAGTTAGCCAATAACCAGTAGTAGTCACTAGCACAGATCCCGTGCCACCTTAGCACTACTAATCTTTGTCTTGTTCACCCAAGGCAAACATCAAGATAAGCTAAGCCCATTTCCTTCCCATGAAAAATCCTACGCTCACTCTCTGAAAATATTAGACAGTACTTAGTGCAAACACTGCACTAACTATCCGTGCTTCGTCCATCCAGAATGAACACCACGACTCGTCAAGTCCAAGAAGAATAACTAAAGAATACCAAAGATTTTCACAATCTTCGAACACTCTCCTGATCATATCCCTTATTAAGATTGTGCAACAATTCAAGATTAAGGTAGCTTACCTCAATAACTCACCTGGACAACCACCAAGGTTCCACGGTCATAGGCCTTGCTTCCCTCACATCTTAAATAGTCATATACAATCCTTAGCGTCTGATATAATCCAATACTGATGAAGCCAATCATCAAGGAGAAGCCAATCATCAAGGAGTAGTCCTCACATTAAAGTCTAAGTCTTTAAAACAACATTCCATCCAGTATCTTGGATAATTCCTATCACAAGGAAATTCTAACCACAACTCTGATGACAACCCCTAGTCATCGCTGGTAGAAATCCGTCTACCTACTAGATCCACGCGTCTAGCAGTAACCCAAAGGTTAAAAACTATCTGCTCAGAGTATACACTTGTCAAGAAAATCCCTCCATGACTGGTTCCCATAGCAGAAAACTCAAACTATATCTCTGGCACACCAGAGGATATCAAATCATCAATATCAAACCTGATATCTAATCCAAGGTCATACCTCGTCGTGACTGTCGCCCAATCCCTAGACTGAGTAGCCTTCCCACCGCCATCTCCTAAAGCACAAGGGCTCCCAGGTAACACTGGTATAGGGTCGCGCCCCATCACGTCTATTCATGGTCATAGTCCACAACTCTCGGCATATACTGGACCCGATATCCCGATGAAAACCCCTCATCACAAGCCTCAACTTAACAAAGGTCAGACAGCCTACTGTTCTTAAGGAAACAACCTAGAACAAAGTTCAAATGTTCTAAACCGAACAATACCCTTATTGACTCTAGATGAGTCCACTCATCGCTGACACTAATATAGTCCACTAACTAGGTCAATCCTAGGAAAATGCCTAGACTAACCGCAAGTCAAACAGTCACAGTCGGCCCACTCAAATCTCATGTGCTGCAATAGTTGAATGCTAATCAACTAAAACAATGCCAATCCTAGCAAAATCACTTGCAATCATTCACGAATTGTTGGATAAATAAAACATGTATCATTGCTTCCATTTATGTACAATTTCTGAATTACAATCCCATGTAATACATACAGTATTCAAAATACAATGAAATGTACAATCGAACTTGAAATGATACAACTAAAGTATGATGATTTATTACAACTGAAATACTGTTTACAACTACAATGATACAGTATTTAAAATCATCGTACAAGTCTTCGTTTCTTGAGCAAGAAGCTTCTAATCGACACACGCATCGATACAAGCATACTCCCGACCAAGTCTCTCTACATGTCCTCCTACGAAGAACTCCGGAGAAATGGCTCGTGATAGCTAACCAGCTATGCTCTGCGTTAGTGCATGTCAATCGACCTCTTCTGCTCACGATCTACCAACAGCGTTCTTCTTGTATTTATATCATGCTTTTGAACATGAAGTTTATCGTGTGCCTACCGAACGTATCGATATCAGCATACCGGAAAAACCATGTTCTGCATGAGGTTAAAGACCTCACTCTCGAAACCTGTCATGCTTTAGGCACTCGAGACATTCTCTGGTGAAGGTCTATCTGACAATCTCTCCAACTACTAGTGGAGAATCTCCAGGGTAGTGTCATCATGGTATGGTCTATACAGATGCAAGCATCAAGTGCGTCCCATCCAACGCTCTGCCACTGCCTCTGGCATCTGGTACTCGATCCAAAACTAGGATCCACATAAGTAGAAGTCTTGAAAACTCGGACACGATCAATCACTCCTGTCCGCACTTGCTGGAATCCCATAAGCCAAATCTTCAGAAATCTTGCCGATGATGAAAATCTCTGGGCAAACTAATTGCCGCATCATCACCTCTTCCAAGGTCTCATCCATCCTATAAGGATAACCCAAAGTTTCATTACTATATCCCAAGTCTCTTGCATGCATATGCTCTGATACCAATAAATGTAGCGACCCTACCCGGATCCACTACCTAATCAGAGTTAAGAGCATAATTAAACATGCATAAAATAAATCGCTGCGGAAGACTTAAATAAAAACATACCGGCAGAATACAACCGGTTAAACCAATTCGATTTATACAACCAAATCGAATAAATAGCCTAAGGCAAAACCTACAGCTAATCCTGCTGTCTTCACTTGGTCACTGGCTACTTCAAGCTCCTGGTGCTCAATCCTGCACCTACACCTGCCCCGTCAAATGGGGTGTCCAAATACACAGAAAAGACTCGACGTAAGCTCTAAGCTCAATACGAAAGAACTGGGTAAAACATACAAATATGATGCATGCAAATGATAGGGTATCCATATCTGGGATAACTGTATATAACTGCTCAGTAATGGCGCCTAGGATATGAGTGGTACAACCCGGGGAGCAAACCCTGTGTACACTGCTCATTCCTACAGGACTTGGACCGTGTCCCCCGATGCTAGCTACCCATGACCCGTCAGTCAATGGGCCCTAGACATCAACCGTCCAGACAGGGTTGAGCGACCCTACGTGGCTCATCTCACAAGATGGACAGGCACAATATGATATGCACATGCTGCATAATAAATGACATACAAAATGCAACATATAAGCATGCAAAACCCGCTGGCCATCTCAGTCTGTACTTGCGTACCTTACTATAGGCAGTTTCTAGCAGTCCCACTCTAGGTTCCAAGCCTATCACCAACTCTACAATGCAAATATCCATGCATCATTATTTAAGCTCTAAAAGCCTTAACTAAGCTATTGCATACTCCTAAATAATTTTAAGGAGACTATAGCTATACCTGCGTCCGTCGTCAGCCCGCTGATGGCGACTATCTTGCAACTAGGGGTACACCCCTGCTGGAGCTCCACAGCCTCGAGCACTGCTCCGCTACATGAGCACTGCTCCGCTACTATGTCAGACACTGTCCGACTATACTAAAATATGTTCCTTACTCCAACTCTAAAATAAGAGTACCCAAAGCCCTAAAATAAAGCCACTAGGGCGAAGGAGAGGAATTCGGAATTGGCAAGAAATGAGGAGCTCGGACCCTATATTTATAGACGTCGATCGGAAGTTCCGTTCCTCGATCGGACGTTCCGTTTCGGCAGATCGGAAGCTACGTTCGATACGTGTCAATTCGGTCCACATGCAACCACACACCTGTCACCGACAACCATCGGAAGCTCCTATTGCTGATCGGACGTTCCGATCTCCCTGCTTCCGATGTGGTTCCGATGTCACCAAGATCGGAAGCTCCGATCCTGGATCGGTGGTTCCGATCCCACTCGAGTCTTGGGGCCTTCTAAGCCATTTTCGAGTGTCCTGGATCCATTTATGAACTCCGTTAACCCATTTGGAATTTCCTTAATCATGTTTTACTTGATCTAAACATTATTACACGATTAATTACTCATAAATCGTCAATTCTGGATACGAGTTACTACATTCTCCCCCCCTTAAAAGATTTCGTCCTCGAAATCTAGGGTAAAACCTCGAGAACGTACAAGAAACCCTTGTTCGAGTGTCTGGTCGAAATATCCTTCGACACACTCAAACTCCCGTCGAATTCTCTGCAAGCTTCATTAATGCTAAACCGCATTAACATTTTCCCAACTGAAAATTACTGCGCTACTGGTCGACAGTCGAACTCCTCTAGCATTCACATAACACAACATTGTTACGTCTTCCAAACTAACCCCGATCTCTCTGGTCACGAAAGATACCAACACCCACTTGATCGAGATCACCGTCCAAAAAGAAATCTTATACTGACGAAGACCAAGTCATGAACTGACTGGTTTACGACATTCGTCGAATTACTTATCGAATCTAACCATCTAATGGTTCCAAATGTTCTCGGTGCTCAACACCTCTAGTTAGGAAAACACTAATCCCAACATTGTGCTGACACAAAAAAGCTCAAATTTCTCCCCAAGAGAATCTAGTTGACACAAGTCTATACCTCAACGTAACTGCTCGCAATGTTCCCTAAACTGGTTATCCTCCCCACTCTCCCTGAAGCACAAACAGCTTCCCAAGGAATACTGGGAACTTAAACCATCATGTCTAGTACATTCTACTGTCCACGTTTCTTAGTATAATCTCAACACTGTGCTCTGATGAAACTATCATCGATCACTAATAATGACACTAAGTCATCTTTTAGCCATTGGCTTGCGAAGTCACGCATACATTGCAATAGAAGTTATTACACCTCTGATAATCTACATCATCTCGATCATAGATGATTCACCTCATGAATTCAATCGATAAACGTCCTCCTAGTAGTTATACATACTCGCAATCACTGTACGCTCATCAAGTCTAAGGCAAGCTCCCACCAATATGCTCGACTAGGACATTCCACAGTATACAGACATATGGAAATGCTTCCTATTCCGTCTCAAAACTCGACATTCATTGCACCTGGTATAACTCCACTCAGAGTCTCTGATAATACCATCAGCTCATAACAATCTCTCCAAGGTTGAACATACTGATCCTGGAACTAAATCCCAACGAATTCTCAATATTCAAATCTCTCCCTTGCCGAATGCATCAGTCTCAGCACTGAACGATCTAATTCGTCGATTCCCTAGTCAATCCTGGGAAACACTTGTGCTCGAAGTAACTTGCCACAAAATGCGTCTCTGATTGTCGTTTATTGCTGCAATGCAATATCTTTGACAAATAGTCTGCATAGATGTGACTCACTGACTCGAAAGAAATAACTCGATCTGTCACGATCTTGCGAAATCTTCTATCCCAAAGGCAAACCTCGTTGGATACTAAGTCGATCCTTGACTATCTTTGTCATTTCAGAGACATCGTTCTTCACATGCTAGAAGACTAGTGACACATCCTGCCAGATCTCGAGGATCAGATCCTAGCTAATGTCACACAGATCAGACAACTGATGTTTCCTTGATAATGTCCATTAGCATTTCCAACTACTCGTCGGATTCAACCACAATGGTACACATAGATGCCCTCACTTAACCGAAATATCCGGTCAACAATCTTCACTATTGTTTTTCAATGGAAAACTTCTCACATGAAACAACAACATGATCCTTTCTTGACCTATTGCTATCACTAAGCAATTGATTGGATCAATAGTAGTTTCCTTCTTAACAAGAATGCACTATACTGGAAACTATCAACTCCTTTGCTTGTCTCCACTGTCAAGTTAGCACCTAACTTGATCATACAAGTCCACTTGCAAACGTTCCTGATTACAGTAATCCCCGAAGATTCATCTCTGGCGATCATTGAGACTAAATAACTCAAATCTCTGGTTTCTTTGAGATGGTATTCAGTACTCATCCCATAAGCATTACTCGACAAAATACTATCCCAAGTATTTCTTAATTGCTACATCCTGATCAACCCTGATTGGCTCAACCAATCGAATTCGTCGATCTACTTAAGCTCACACTTATCAGATCAGACCACCATTGCTCATCCAACCTACATGGCTTGGTCAATAACCATGACTCAGCTGTCACAAGGAATCATTTCCAAACGGTGTTAGATCACAGTACATAAGTAGTTTACTCGGTACAAGTCTTGCGCCTTTTCAGCACTACTAACCACTACTTCGTATTCTGAACTTAATCATCCTAACTCTGACAAAGTTAGCCAATAACCACTAGTAGTCACTAGCACAGATCCCGTGCCACCTTAGCACTACTAATCATTGTCTTGCTCACCCAAGGCAAACATCAAGATAAGCTAAGCTCATTTCCTTCCCATGAAAAATCCTACGCTCACTCTCTGAAAATATTAGACAGTACTTAGCGCAAACACTGCACTAACTATCCGTGCTTCGTCCATCCAGAATGAACACCACGGCTCGTCAAGTCCAAGAAGAATAACTAAAGAATCCCAAAGATTTTCACAATCTTCGAACACTCTCTTGATCATATCCCTTATTTAGATTGTGCAACAATTCAAGATTAAGGTAGCTTACCTCAATAACTCACTTGGACAACCACCAAGGTTCCACGGTCATAGGCCATGCTTCCCTCACATCTTAAATAGTCATATACAATCCTTAGCGTCTGATATAATCCAATACTGATGAAGCCAATCATCAAGGAGAAGCCAATCATCAAGGAGTAGTCCTCACATTAAAGTCTAAGTCTTTAAAACAACATTCCATCCAGTATCTTGGATAATTCCTATCACAAGGAAATTCTAACCACAACTCTGATAACAACCCCTAGTCATTGCTGGTAGAAATCCATCTACCTACTAGATCCACGCGTCTAGCAGTAACCCAAAGGTTAAAACCTATCTGCTCAGAGTATACACTTGTCAAGAAAATCCCTCCATGACTGGTTCCCATAGCAGAAAACTCAAACTATATCTCTGGCACACCAGAGGATATCAAATCATCAATATCAAACCTGATATCTAATCCAAAATCATACCTCGTCGTGACTGTCGCCCAATCCCTAGACTGAGTAGCCTTCCCACCGCCATCCCCTAAAGCACAAGGGCTCCCAGGTAACGCTGGCATAGGGTCGCGCCCCATCACGTCTAGTCATGGTCATAGTCCACAACTCTCGGCATATACTGGACCCGATATCCCGATGAAAACCCCTCATCACAAGCCTCAACTTAACAAAGGTCAGACAGCCTACTGTTCTTAAGGAAACAACCTAGAACAAAGTTCAAATGTTCTAAACCGAACAATACCCTTATTAACTCTAGATGAGTCCACTCATCGCTGGCACTAATATAGTCCACTAACTAGGTCAATCCTAGGAAAATGCCTAGATTAACCGCAAGTCAAACAGTCACAGTCGGCCCACTCAAATCTCATGAGCTGCAATAGTTGAATGCTAATCAACTAAAACAATGCCAATCCTAGCAAAATCACTTGCAATCATTCACGAATTGTTGGATAAATAAAACATGTATCATTGCTTCCATTTATGTAAAATTTCTCAATTACAATCCCATGTAATACATACAGTATTCAAAATACAATGAAATGTACAATCGAACTTGAAATGATACAACTAAAGTATGATGATTTATTACAACTGAAATACTGTTTACAACTACAATGATACAGTATTTAAAATCATCGTACAAGTCTTCGTTTCTTGACCAAGAAGCTTCTAATAGACACACGCATCGATACAAGCATACTCCCGACCAAGTCTCTCTACATGTCCTCCTACGAAGAACTCCGGAGAAATGGCTCGTGATAGCTAACCAGCTATGCTCTACGTCAGTGCATGTCAGTCGACCTCTTTTGCTCACGATCTACCAGCAGCGTTCTTCTTGTATTTATATCATGCTTTTGAACATGAAGTTTCCCGTGTGCCTACCGAACGTATCGATATCAGCATACTGGCAAAACCATGTTCTGCATGAGGTTAAAGACCTCACTCTCGAAACCTGTCATGCTTTAGGCACTCGAGACATTCTCTGGTGAAGGTCTATCTGACAATCTCTCCAACTACTAGTGGAGAATCTCCAGGGTAGTGTCATCATGGTATGGTCTGTACAGATGCAAGCATCAAGTGCGTCCCATCCAATGCTCTGCCACTGCCTCTGGCATTCGGTACTCGATCCAAAACTAGGATCCACATGAGTAGAAGTCTTGAAAACTCGGACACGATCCATCACTCCTGTCCGCACTTGCTGGAATCCCATAAGCCAAATCTTCAGAAATCTTGCCGATGATGAAAATCTCTGGGCAAACTAATTGCCGCATCATCACCTCTTCCAAGGTCTCATCCATCCTATAAGGATAACCCAAAGTCTCATTACTATATCCCAAGTCTCTTGCATGCATATGCTCTGATACCAATAAATGTAGCGACCCTACCCGGATCCACTACCTAATCAGAGTTAAGAGCATAATTAAACATGAATAAAATAAATCGCTGCGGAAGACTTAAATAAAAACATATTGGCAGAATACAACCGGTTAAACCAATTCGATTTATACAACCAAATCGAATAAATAGCCTAAGGCAAAACCTACAGCTAATCCTGCTGTCTTCACTTGGTCACTGGCTACTTCAAGCTCTTGGTGCTCAATCCTGCACCTACACCTGCCCCGTCAAATGGGGTGTCCAAATACACATAAAAGACTGGACGTGAACTCTAAGCTCAATATGAAAGCACTGGGTAAAACATACAAATATGATGCATGCAAATGATAGGGTATCCATATCTGGGATAACTGTATATAACTGCTCAGTAATGACGCCTAGGATATGAGTGGTACAACCCGGGGAGCAAAACCTGCGTACACTGCTCATTCCTACAGGACGTGGACCATGTCCCCCGATGCTAGCTACCCATGACCCGTCAGTCAATGGGCCCTAGACATCAACCGTCCAGACAGGGCTGAGCGACCCTACGTGGCTCATCTCACAAGATGGACAGGCACAATATGATATGCACATGCTGCATAATAAATGACATACAAAATTCAACATATAAGCATGCAAAACCCGCTGGCTATCTCAGTCTGTACTTGCGTACCTTACTACAGGCAGTTCCTAGCAGTCCCACTCTAGGTTCCAAGCCTATCATCAACTCTACAATGCAAACATCCATGCATCATTATTTAAGCTCTAAAAGCCTTAACTAAGCTATTGCATACTCCTAAATAATTTTAAGGAGACTATAGCTATACCTGCGTCCGTCGTCAGCCCGCTGATGGCGACTATCTTGCAACTAGGGGTACACCCCTACTGCAGCTCCACAGCCTTGAGCACTGCTCCGCTACACGAGCACTGCTCCGCTACTATGTCAGACACTGTCCGACTATACTAAAATATGTTCCTTACTCCAACTCTAAAATAAGAGTACCCAAAGCCCTAAAATAGAGCCACTAGGGCGAAGGAGAGGAATTTGGAATTGGCAAGAAATGAGGAGCTCGGACCCTATATTTATAGATGTCGATCGGAAGCTCCGTTCCTCGATCGGACGTTCCGTTCCGGTAGATCGGAAGCTCCGTTCTCCCGATCGGAAGCTACGTTCGATACGTGTCAATTCGGTCCACATGCAACCACACACCTGTCACCGACAACCATCGGAAGCTCTGATTGCTGGTCGGACGTTCCAATCTCCCTGCTTCCGATGTGGTTCCGATGTCACCAAGATCGGAAGCTCCGATCCTGGATCGGTGGTTTCGATCCTACTCGAGTCTTGGGGCCTTCTAATCCCTTTTCGAGTGTCCTGGATCCATTTATGAACTCCGTTAACCCATTTGGAATTTCCTTAATCATATTTTACTTGATCTAAACATAATTACACGATTAATTACTCATAAATCGTCAATTCTGGATACGGGTTACTACATTGGATGTGGGCAGTGGAGGAGTTTTAGTGGATAAAACTACAGTTCAAGTGAGGAATTTGATAGAGAATATGGCTGCCAATTCTCAACAATTTGGCACCAATAGGAATGATCATGTACCAATTCTCTTCCCTTGAGCAACAATTGATTGAATTGACGTCTCTTGTGCCTTAAATGGCTGTAGCGAATGGACATACTGCAAAGGCATGTGGTAACTACGCTGCAATGGGACACGCCACAGATATGTGTCCTACTCTTCAAGAGGAATCGGTTTAACAGGTTAATGCTACTGGCGGATTTCTTTGACCACCACAACGGAAGTATAATCCATATTCCAACACATACAATCCTGGTTGGAAGTATCATCCAAATTTGAGATACAGAGAAACCCTCTGGAAAATCAACATGGACCTCAAGCACCACCTCCCAATCAAGCTTATAGGCCACCGTATCCTCAACATTAGCAGCATCCTCAGATACCAGCACAAGGTGAGTTTCTTGAAAACACTGTTAAGGATATTACTACTAATGCTGTAACTTTTCAACAGGAAACGAGAGAAAGTATCCAACAATTGAACACTCAAATGGGAAAGTTGGCAAACACAGTTAATGGGTTGGAGGCACTAAATTCTAGCAGTCTGCTATCACAGACAGTGGTGAATCCGAAGGAGAATGTTAGTGCAATCACCTTGAAGAGTGGAAAGGAGTTGAAGGTTAGTAAAGAAGTAGTGAAAGAACCAGTAAAGAATGAACATGAGGAGAAATCCGAGGTAGAGGAGGAAGAGATAGTTCAAAAAGAAGCACCAAGAGGTAAGTTTCCTCCCCTTTCTGAGAATAAACCGATAGCCCCTTTTCCCTTAGCATTGAAAGAGTCTAGGAAGGATGAAGGTATCAAGGTATTGTATAAAATTTTTCGTAGATGCGAGGTAAATATCCCTTTGTTAGATGCTATCAAACAAGTACCTCGTTATGATATATTTTTTAAAGTGTTGTGTATTGTGACGAGAAAACACAAACTGAAGGGGTGTCATAAAGTTGAATTGGGAGAACAGGTTTCTGCTATAATTCAAAGAAAGGTACCCACAAAATTCAAGGATCCATGTATGTTTTCTATTCATTGTAAAATAGGAGATGTTCAGCTTGATACGACCTTGCTAGATTTAGGAGCATCGATTAATGTCATGCCATGCTCTGTTTATGCTTCTTTAAACTTAGGGCCTTTAAATAAAACTGGAATTTTCATCCTGATGACTGATAGATCTACTATTTATCCTGGGCGTTTGTTAGAAGATGTTCTTTAGAAAGTTGACAATTTGGTCTTTCCTCCTGATTTTTATGTTCTTGACATGAAAATCAATGATTGAATAGTACTATTTTGTTAGGAAGACCATTTCTTAAAACATCAAAGTCCATCATAGATGTTAAAAATGACACTCTCACTATGGAGTTTGATAGGAAGGTTGTTAAGTTTCATATTTTTGATACCCTGCAAATTCATGATTGTGAAAGTGTTGTTAATAATCTTGATGTCAATAATCACTTGTCGCAAGAATGCAGGAAGGTTGTGAATGAGGATAAATTTAAGAAGATTATTGCAAGAACTATTGAGAATTTTACTGCTGAAAGATTTTGTTTTGATCTGCAGGTACCCAGGAAATCGAAGCAGAGGAAGCAAATACCAAAAATTACTGCAAAATTGCGCAAGTGGGTGAAGGTGGTTAGAAAAACTAGATATGAACCACCATGAGTAAAAGAAGCATGCATTCGGGCCAACGACTGTAAAAAGATGCGCTGACTGGAAGGCAACCCAGTGTTCCTTTCTTTTAGTTAGTTTTTTTTGTCTTTAATTTTGTTTTTGCGTTTTTATTTTTGTTGTTTTCAGAAACCAAATGCCGCCACCTCCGAAGTCAAAGTTTCAATATGATTCTTTCGTGATTCTGTCAAACATTGAAGAGGATAGAGCCAACATTTAAACCAGGGGAGTTCCATTTTACATTTGCATTGCATTTTCATTTTGTTATTTGTGTGTTGTGTTGTTTGTGTTTTTGTTCTAAAGCATTGAGGGCAACGCTTTAGCTAAGTGTGGGGGGTTTCATTCATTACATTCATTGCATTCATTTTGTTTTTGTTTTTTTTCGTATGCATAAGTAGGATGATGTCTGTTAGCCTATGATGATGAAGTTGAAAAAAAAATGAAAATTTTGAAATATTTTAGTCTTTATTGAATATGAAAAACCGTAGGTTGAATGTGGATATTCTTAAGCACACATGTTTAATCGGTGAAGTGTAGTGATGTATTAGATTTTGTGGATGTCTATTGGACCATTGTATATTCCAATTTGTATTGACTTTATCATCATTTTGGACGCATAGGACGAGAGGAGAGTTTAAAGGCTAGGTTTTATTCTTGGTTTTCTTCTTCTATTCTTATATTTAATTTTATTTCATTAATTTTTCATTAGAATTCATGAATATTTGTGGCTATGTTTTAGTACTTGGTAGATGAAGAAGAACCCTTGATTTTGTCTATTCATGAAATACGAATTTTCAATGTTTAAATATTTGTTGAGTATCAAAAGTTATTCTGATTTATTTTATGCTTGTATGTAAAATTTTAGGATTGATCACTCTAGGATTTCACTCTACAAACTATAGCTAAATTAGAATTCAAATCCATAATTGTTTGAATTATCTAATTTGTGAAGCAACTACAATTAATAATAGTCCTCTTGTGAGTTTATGAATTGTAGGAATACCAATTGACTAGGCTAAATATGCCCGCTTGTGTATGTGTTGTCCAGATTCATCAGTTTTACTCATTTGAATGCTGCCGTGGATTTAAATCTAATCGCTGGTATTGGGTTAATTTATGGGGTAAGGGTTAACTCAGAACGATGCTGTCTAGTTAACTAAAATTAAGGTGAAACAGGAATTAATGATATTGTTGCATCAGAGGTTGATTCATATTCGGATAACCTTATAGTAGATTCTGTTGCGGCGGCTGAAAGGAATAAATCACAGAAGCTTGCAGCCCCTGTTGAACCATCGGTCTAAATGAACGCCCTGGCCAATATCCAAACGGTATCACGCTGAGGACATCTCCTCGCGTAGTGCCCGGTCTGATGGAAGATATTGCAACTACCATAAATTTCAAGACATTGATCGCTGAGGTGTTGACCTTCATAATTTCTGCAAGATAAACCAAAAGATCCAGAACTCTGTCCTGAACAAAACTGTTTGGATCCACTGGAGCTAGAAGAACTGCTCCCAAACTTCTTGAATTGTTTCCCTCTTGGTTTCAATTGATCTCTCGTATTACTTCCTCTATTTCCAGTCGGTTGTAGGAACATAATCTGCCAAAGAAATTCTGATTTAAATAAACTTCAATAAACAACCATACCTTGATTCTCCAAGGCATTTTTCCTTGAAATCCACCACCCTTTGGCCATCCCCTGAAGTTGGTACACTACTACCCGAATTCGACGCTCATCGGTATAGTCAAGAGAATCAAAAAACTGATCGATATCTTCTATCCAATTCTCGCACTCCACAGCATTCTCATTACTCTTCAGAGTTGGTGGGTTGAACGACTAAAACCTCAACAAAAGTGCTTCCATTGGCGTCGGAGTGACATCTATTATTTCAGTCACATAACAAAGCTGTTCAATCGGGGTTGCTACTGAATTTTTCCTGATCCAAAAATTCATCGAGGAAATATATATCATATTCAAAAGGATTAGGACACAAATATCTCAATTCAACAATCTCGTGTCCTTAATATCTGTTCAAAAAATTCTCATTCCATATCCGGAATAATTAAATCCGCAATTCTAATAAATATCATGCTTTAAGATTTAAATCACATAATCCTGTAATTTAAATAGTTCATGGAATAATAATGCATGCTCGCAAGACGTTTAAATAACCATTTGAAGAATTCAATCACATGCGAGAAATAAAATCATGCGGACTCGATCTACCCCGCTCACTTCTAGTTCAACCAAGAACTTATTGCTCTGATACCACTTAATGTGAGACCTCGGTTCTAAACATATAATCTCAAATTAAACAATAATTAAGAATACAAGATCCAAGACTAAAAGAAATAAATAAAAAAAATTAATTTTTTTTTGAAATAAACAATGCTCGATCGGTAGAACTCAACCGATCCAGAGAGCAAGTTTTCCAAAAATCACTGCCTAGCTGAAACACCATAACCGCTCGATCGGTAATGTTCAACCGATCGAGCGGGCATGCAAATTACAAAATAGAGACTTGGCACAAAGTCCATCGCTCGATCGGTCAAACTCTACTGATCGAGCGATAAAAGTACAAATTGAAAAACAGCAGAATTACTTGCCAAAGCTCAAGTCCAATACATTCAAAACATAACAAGGTTTAATAAAACATGCAAGGATAACATTAAATCCATGGTATTCAAATAATAGAAACTACAAACATCAACCAAGTTAGAGTTCTAAACAAGCTTCAAAATATAGACTAGATTGACATGCTGATTCGACATCTAAATCGAGTCTCACTTCTATCCCTTGATCTCGACGCTAACCAAACCTCCTCTGACTTGATCCTGCCCCACCTGTTGCCAACTACACATACAAAACAAAGCAACAACCGGATAACTCCGGTGAGAAATATATTCCCAATAAAAGCAATATAACATGCAATAACAAGTATTAACTCAAAACATGTAATACAGACAACATATTCAAAGCTAATACGAATGAAGTGCATGTCTTTAAAAAAAGGGATATCAACTCTGATAATCAAGGAATTTCTACTTTGCTTTAGGGATCCCGAGGATGAGATAACGTAAACAACCAACCGACTCTCCCGATCGAGGTGGTGTCACGTATCTCCATCCTATAGACTTTTGTGTGACTACAAGGAGTATGCTGACACTAGGTGAACCGCTACACCCAGGTCACTCGATTATAGCCCACAAATCGTCTAACAAAAAGGGTCGTTCTGCCCGCTGAAATAAAAGGTTTGGCTCAAGATGAATACATAACAACAACATAAAGAATTAAGAAATATAACAAAAGTTCAAACAACAAAATACAAGTCCCGCATTCTAGAACAAGTATTGAAGCAATTATGTGATTTAAGGGAAAAACTCAAGAAACAACGGTCTCGAGTGTGCTATCCCGCTAACACGATGACTGCTTGTACCTTTTGATACAAATAGCTCCAACTTTGGATAAGCTACAATAAAAGGTTATATCAGAAACTATACAACCTAACAACAACAACCGCTCAAGGTAATATCTTTACCGTTCTTCGTCCAACTATTTGACAACCGACTTCTGCTAACTCTGGGCTCGACAAATCCAAAAAAATCTGTACATGGGAAAAAGATTATCAACAACGACGAACAAACCCATTGCCAAAGTTCAACGATTCTAATAGTTCAAAATCCCAAAACTCAAACCGGCGGCATAACGACTATAAACTAATCAAAACAAAAAAGCAGACAGCAGTACATCATTGCAAACAACTCACATCAATGCTAAAACAACAACAACAAAACAAATCCAACACATCTCAAAATCCCCATTTTTGAAATAGGCTTCCAAAAATCATAACAATTCCCAACGACGCTCTAATTCAAAACCGACTTAGAATAAAAGATAAGAACTCGTTCAAGAACAACATAACCGAAACTCAATCAATTCTAACAAATATAGAAGTACAACTGATCGAAGAAATACTTTCTATATAATGAAGCTCTCGCTGTTGTGATCGTTAATCTGCCTTTAGAAATAAATTCTAACAGACGGATCGATCGAAAACTGAAATCACAAAGCTTGGAGAATGGTTGGGGCATCTCCAATGGTGGAATCGGACAAGTGTAGGAGATGGAATGTAGAAGATAAGTCAAAGCTCCATTAAATATCTAATAACCTTGATATTTGCATTTTAGTCCCTGAAAAATCCAAAATTTTCAAAATAGACCCTGATCAAAATCAAGTCGGCTCTTGAACTCTGTAATATCCTATTATCTCAAATAAACTCAATTAAGATAAATTTCGGGTGTTAAACGATACCTACTCACACTACTACATATTTTGTTATCTGATTTGAGTTGGGTAATTTGGGCGTGACATGACTTAGCGCTGCAAAATTTTGGCGATGTTGCTGGGGAAAGCGTTTAGTTTATTTGTGTTCTTGTTTTTTATTTTTATTTTCTATTCTTTCCCCAGTGATTCTTGGGTTTATTAATGCTTACAGGAGAATCTTCTAAAGAAGAATACTCACGATTCAGAGATAGAGAGAACACTCCATAGAAGAAAGAAGGAGGCTCGCAGGAAACAAGAAGAGGACGAGCTACGAACTGAAATTCCTGAGGAATAAATGTGTAGCGACCCAGCCCGGGTCCACTACCTAATCAGAGTTTAAGAGCATAATTAAACATGCATTAAATAAATTGCTGCGAAAGACTTAAATTAAAACAGACCGGAAAAATACAACCGGATAAATAAATTCAATTATACAACTCAATCGAATAAATAACCCTAAATGCAAAACCTACAGCTAAATCCTGCTGTCTTCGCTGGTCACTAGCTACTCCAAGCTCCTGGTGCCCAACCATGCACCTACAACTGCCCCGTCTAATGGGGTGTCCAGACATACAGAAACACTGGACGTGAGCTCTAAGCTCAATACGAAAGCAATGATATTTATATTATATGCAACACATAAGTGACTTTAAAAATCAGGGTTAAATCACTTTCTCTGGGCGCCTGGAATACACAGTACCGGGCTAGAGAGTGACTCGCGTGGTACTCGTATATTCCCAAGACATGAATCCTCAGGAAGAATCGCCTCGACTGATGGAAACTGTCATGACTCACATCGTCCCGATGCAGTCACCGTAAAAACACATGCATGTGCTAAAGCCGTAAAACATGGTAAAACATATAGCACATACTCATGCAACACATATAATATATATCATGCTGGCCATCTCAGTCAGTACTTACGTACCTCACTACAGGCAAATCCTAGCAGTCCCACTCTTGGTTCCAAGCCTATCATCAACTCTACAATGCAAATATCCATGCATCATTCAATAAGCTCTAAAAGCCTTAACTAAGTTATTGCATACTCCTAAATAATTTAAGGAGACCATTGCTATACCTGCGTCCGTCGTCAGCCCACTGATGACGACTATCCCGCAACTAGGGGCACACCCCTGCTGCAGCTCCACAGCTTCAAGCACTGCTCCGCTACACGAGCACTGCCCCGCAACTATGTCAGACACTGTCTGACTATACTAAAATATATTTCCTACTCCAACTCTAAAATAAGAGTACCCAAAGCCCAAAATAGAGCTACTAGGGCGAAGGAGAGGAATTCGGAATTGGAAAGAAATGAGGAGATCGGACCCTATATTTATAGACGTCGATCGGAAGCTCCGTTCCTCGATCGGACGTTCCGTTCCGGCAGATCGGAAGCTCCGTTCCCCGATCGGACGCTCCGTTCGCCACGTGTCAATTCGGTCCACATGCAACCACACACCTGTCACCGACAGCCATCGGAAGCTCCGTTCTTGATCGAACGTTCCGATCGTCGATCGGACGCTCCGATCCTGGATCGTTGCTTCCGATCCCACTCGAGTCTTGGAACCTTCTAAACCAATTTCGAGTGTCCTGGATCCATTTCTGGGCTCCGTTAATCCTCCTAAAATTTCCTTAATCATGTTTTACTTAACCCAAACATGATTACATAATTAATTACTCATTAATCGTTAATCACGGATACGGGTCACTACATTCTCCCCCCCTTAAAAGATTTCGTCCTTGAAATCTAAGGTAAAACCTCAAGAACATATAAAAGACCCTTGCTTGAGTGCCTGGTCGAAATAGCTTCCGACATACTCAGACTCTTGTCGAATTATATGCAAACTGCATAAATGCTAAATCACAATAGCATTCTCCGAGCTGGAAACCACTGCATTACTTGATGTCAATTAACCTCGCTTGACACTAACGTGCCACAGCACTGATACGTCCTTCGTCACAATCACGATCTTTACTGATCACGAAGGATACAACAATCCACTTGATCAAGATTATCATCCCAAGTAAAATCTAAAACTGACTAAGACCAAGTCATAACCTGACTGACTTACGATATTCTTCGAATCACTAAACAATTCTAACCATCCACTGGTCCCCAAAAGTTCTCAATGCCCAACACCTCTAGTTAGGAAACACTAATCCCAACACTGTGCTGACACAAAAAATCTCTAATTCTCTTCAAGAGAATCTAATTGACACAGGGTCATACTTCAATATAACTGCTTAACATGATTTCATAGACTGATTATCCTCCCCATGCCTAACCGAAGAAAAACAGATTCCCAAGGGCAACACTGGGAACTATCCAGTCTAATACCAATCACCGTTCATGTTTCTTAGTATACCTCAGCACCCTGCAATGATGAAAACATCATCACTCACCAATAATGACGCTACGTCATTTCTAGCTTCTGATGATCAACATCATCTCAATCATAGGTTATTCACCCATGAATTCCATCGATGGACATCCCCCGATAGTTATACATACTCGCAATCACTGTATACAAATCAAGACTAAGGCAAGCTCCCACCGATATGCTCAACTGGGGCATTCCACAGTACACAGACATATGGAAACACTTCCTATACCGTCTCGAAACTCGACAGTTGTAAGTGCCTGGTATAACTCAACTCAGAGTCTTTGATGATACCATCATCGCATACCAACCTCTCAAGGTTAATCACACTGATCCTGGGACTAAATCCCAACGGATTCTCAATAGTCAAATAGCTTCCCTTGCTGAACTCATCAGCCTCAGCAATGAAAAGACTAATTCGTCGATTCCCTAGCTGATCCTGGGAAACACTTGTGCTTAGAGTTGTGTGTCACATATAACACCTCCGACTATTGTCTACTGCTGCAACGTAATATCTTTGACAAACAGTCTGCACGGATGTGACTTACTAACTTGAAAGAACAAAGTCACTGCATCGCTGTCTTGAGAAGTCTTCAATTCCCACAACAATCTTGTTGACCACTAAGTCGATCAACGACTGCTTCGATCGTCTTAATGATCTTACGCACCATATGCTAAAAATTTAGTGACACCCCCTGCTGGATCTCGAGAACTAAGTAAAAGTTTGTCACACCTCGCGATCATACAACTGATGTCCATATGAGTATCCAATCCTCGTTGGATCCCCAAACTCCAATGGTACACTTAAGACATCATCACAAAAGCACTATCCTGGAAGTTACCAATTCCTTCACTTGTGTCTCCTGTCAAGTTAACCCTTAACTTGACCCTTCAAGTCAATTGAAACTCTTTGGTGAATTCATCTCTAGCAACCTAGAGATTTCAAAGCACCACCTGCTTCGAGACTGTACCAAGTACTCATCTCTTAAGCATTTGAACGACAAAATACTATCCCAAGTATTTCTCGATTGCTACATCCAAATCATCACCGATTGGACTTACTAATCGACCTCGTCGATTTACTGATTGATACTCACACTTATCAAATCAGATAACCACTGATCGTCAACACCTAAGTGGCTCGATCAATTACTCTTGACTCGACTGTCCCAAGTCTACTATTCCAAACACTGGATTACTCAAAACTCTCTGATTTCAACAAACCCACGCTTGGTAACCGAACCATAGCTTTTAGTAGTCTAATGACACATCCTCGTGTCTTACTACTGACAGCTGCCTCGTACACTGACTTAACCAATCTAACCCTGACAGAGTTAATCAATATCCACTAGTAGTCATTAGCACAAATCCTGCGCCATCTCAGCACTACTACTCGTTGTATTGTTCACTCGAGATGAACATCAAGATAAACTAAGTCCAAGAAGCATAACTAACGAATACCAAAGATTTCCACAATCTTCGAATGCACTCCTGATCATATTCCTTGCTAAGACTGTACGACAATTCAAGATTTAGGGTAGCTTACCTCGATAACCCACCAGACAACCACCAAGGCTTCACGGGTATAGGCCATGCTTCCCTCAGATCTCAATAATCCTTGTACAATACTTATCATATGATCCAACACTTGATGAAATCAATCATCATGAAGTAGTCCTCGTGTTCGAGTCGGAGTCTCGAAACTACATCCCATCCTGGATCTTGAATAATTCCTATCACAAGGAAACTTTATCCACAACTCTGATGACAACCACATGTCATTGCTGGTAGAATTCCATCCACCTACTAGATCCACACGTCTAGAAGTAATCCAAAGGTCAAACTTATCTGCTCATAGCACGCACTCATCAAGGAAATCCCTCCAAGACTGGTTCCTATAGCAGAACACTATTACTGATATCTCTGACACACCAGACGATATCGAACCATCAATATCAAACCTAATATCTAATCCAAGTTCATACCCTGTCGTGACTGTCACCAAATCCCTAGACTGAGTAGCCTTCCCACCGCCGTCTCCTGAAGCACAAGGGCTCCCAGGTAACCTCTGAAGTAAAAAGACTCCAAGAGTAACACTGGCATAGGGTCGCGCCCCATCACGTCTAGTCATGGTCATAGTCCACAACTCTTGGTATATACTCGACCTGTCATCCTGATGAAATCCCATAATCACAAGTCTCAACCTAACAAAGGTCAAACAGTACACTGTTCTAAGGAAACAACCTAGAACAAAGCCCAATGTCCGAAAACGAACATTATTCCCATGCCTCTAGATGAGTCCACCCATCGCTGGTACTATTTTAGTCCACTGACTAACTAGGTCAATCCTAGGAAAACACCTAGACTAACCGCAAGTCTACAATCACCGTTGGCCCTACTCAAATCCCATGAGTCACCACAGTTGAACACTAATCAACTAGGATCAATGCTAAACTTAGCAAAAACATGCAATCATCCACGAATTGCTAGATTAATAAAACATGTATCATTGCCTCAAGTTATGTACAATTTCTTGATTACAATCCCTATGTAATACAATTACAGTATTCCGAAAATACAAAATATACAATCAATAACTTGAATGATACAACCGAATCTGATGATTTATTACAACTAAAACACTGTTTACAACTACAACAATACAATATTTAAATCATCGTATTAGTCTTCGTTCCTTGAGCATGAAGCTTCTAATTGACATACGCATCGATACAAGTGTAAGAGTGGGTGCCCAGTGAGCCAACTGTGTGGCTATGGGCTTTGATGACTCTTTGTATAAACAATCTTTTGTTTAATATTATTTACACTTTTATGGCAATGACTTTATATTACTTCATATTGATATATTGTGATATACTATTGTTGTTTTGATAAAGACCTTGAATATACTATAGTGTATGTAAGATGTGGTAGAACATGGAGATGTCTATCATGAAATACATCTTATAGTCACTGTATGTTCTAAAACCGTTCCTAGTCGATTGAGCCGTCCGATAATAAGGATAAGGATCGCTCGAGTTTGAGACTAGCATTTGCGATGCGGAGTACCACGTTTCATTGGTAGGGAACATGGAGATGTTCGAAGCATGCAAATGGATATTCATAGGATGAATAGTCGAACTACCCTATCCGGACTTTCCAAGTGGTTATCACTTATCGAGTGGATAAAGTCCGCGGTTTTGGTTGTACACCATTAGTCCTTACGACTTGAAACATCATGGAGACTCTATATGCTAGTACTGTGCTTTGACTCGTTTACCGACTCTGAGGGGTCATCAGTGTCGAGATTGGGTACAGTTACGACACATATAGGAGTCAATGCATTGTTGTCAAGGATTCACCACATACTTGCGAGTGTGGATATCCTATGCGATCTGAGGAGATATTAGTGTGATAAATCTCTGGCCAGAGTAATTGATGTGATTTAAGAAATGGTTTCTTAGTAGCACATGCGATGTCACTAATTTGATCTTCAAGATGTATTGCATAGTTATCGAATCTTGAGCGACTCTCGATATACCAATGGTTGTTGATTCGATCGGGATATATGGATGAAGGGACCGTACTGTACGCTAACCAAAATCTACTGGTTCTTGTAGGCACTATCAGTGATACCTAGGGAATCATGGGGCGATGTTGCTAGGCGCTTTACCATGATTCGTTGGGCAAGTCGGAAAGTGTTGTTCCGAGTCACAAGGAGTTGTGAGCCCACGGCTAGCTGTATCCCTGACCATTGAGGGTCACACAGTGTAATGGAGTTTTAATCCCGTTGAGATAGTTAAATTTAAAGAGTTAAATTTAATGAACTAAGGAGTTGGACTTCTTAAATAAGAGTAAGGGAGTAGGATTTCCTAAAATGACATAGGGATGGACATTTTTGGAAACCACTGAATTCGGATTCAGGAAAATTTATTTTGACTTTAAAACGTGCAGAAATGGTTTCTGTGCACATTGGTGAAATCGTTTCATCAATCGGAGTCACGATGAATTTTATATTAATTTCTGAACGAGCGGGCTTTGCTTGTCGGGCCCCAGCTTATGACTAATGGGCCCTAAGGTGTTAGTGGCCTGCATTATAAATAAGTTATTTCAGTACAGAAATTACACACAACAGGTCATAATTTTTGAGACAGAAAAAATCGAAACCCTTCTCTCTCAAAGAATTTTCGGCCGTCCCCTTCCTGCTCTGCCCGAGAAAATTCCGGTCTGTGATTTTGAATCGCAGTAAGGAATAACGAATCAAATTCGTGTATATATTCGCAGAAAACTTCTGATAGATTTTCTAGTGCAATCTATCAGAGGGATTAAACCTCTGTTCGTGGACCTGATTGAAGGCGTTCATCGGTTCCAGGGAGAGACAACAAGAGCAGAATTGTTCTGTTGGTGTCCATTAATCTCGTTGCGAGATTTGAGGTAAAATTTATTTAATTGTTATTTAAATTTTACACACACGTAATTCAATTGATGAACGGTTGATACCCAGACCATGGAAACGTTCCATGAAAAATTTTTAAACTTCCGCTGCACCGGGTATCAATCGTAATTGGTCTGGGAACTCGCCAGTTTTCCAACAGTGGTATCAGAGCCAGGTTGCTCAGATCAATCGATTGAATTAATCAATTGTACAAAATTTTTGAGTCTCGGTTTATGAAACAAAATAAATATTTTTAATAAAAAATTTTTTTTTCGGGGGCGAAACCCGGGCAGCGATTGGATCGCTGCCCGGAGGGGGCAGCGATGGTCGCTGCCCCCAGGGGCGGCGCACGGCGCCGCCCAAAGGGGGCGCACGGCGCCGCCCAGGGCGGCGACCGTCGCCGCGTGCGCTGCCCAGCGCAGCGCTGGGCGCTGCGCAGGGCAGCGCTCGGCGCCGCCAGCGGCGGCGCCAGGCGCCGCCAGGGCAGCAAGCGTTGCTGCCCTAAGGGGGCAGCCGGGCTGCCCCGGCCCGCGCCCCGGGTGCGGGCCAACCCGGGAGTGTCCGGGTGGCCCGCGGGAAAAATTAATATTTTATTAAAAATTAATTTTAATATGTTAAAATTTTATTTTTGGTCCGGTCAAAAATTGTTTTGATTGGTTCACGAGATTTCGGATCGAATTGTTCGAGTCCGTAAATTTTAAAATTGATTTTGGATAAATTTGAATTTTTGGAAAATTTTAATATTTTATCCGTAAATTGAATTTTGAAATCAATTATTTTGGTACAATTGATGATAAGATATGATCTTATGATATATTAGATAAAATATGATTTTATTTGTAAAATTGGATTTTATAGATAAAATATGATTTTATTTGATATGGAGATAAAATATGATTTTATATGTGAAATGTGATTTTATATATAAAATATGATTTTATCTTGTTTAAATTTGAATTGCCACAGCATGTTATCCAATAAATTAATTTTGAATTAAATGTTATTGGATAAGGATGATCGATTGCCATGACCAATTTTGTAGGTGTATGTTAGGAATTTACATTTTGTCTTTATTGTTGTTGGTTTTATTAATGGGCCTGGTTTATGGCCCGATATGAATGTCATATGTAATAAAAGTGGGCTTGGTTTATAGCCCGTTCTAAAAATGTATCCCCTACTTGTCATTGTTATTTAATTGTAAATACATTAGATTTAGTGGGAGATCAAGATTTGAAGATGGTGGGCCCAGCAGACAATGAAGACTGAAGAAATGTAAATTGAAGCATATGTAATAGGATTGCATTTGCATACTGCATATTACCTAGGATTGGACTAAGACCCGTGATTGGCAACCACGGGTCAATTAGAAATGGAATCGATCATCCTATATAATATGTGATATTATGATTGTATGCATGTTTAGACATAAATTGCGTGAATCCGGCAATGCATGCAATAAATTAAATATGATGAGACAAATATTTTTATAAATAAAATCCCTCATTTTAAATATGATTTAAAATTTATATCAAGATAAATAAAGGAAATTTAAATATTGTTTAAATGTTCCTACCTTCCATCAACGGTCAATGTATGTGATGCTACCCGGGATACGGTCCGGCTCATATTATTGGGGGGGCCCGTCCGTCGGAAAGCTGTACATTGGATCGACAAATGTTGTAAGTTGGGTGGAACTCCCATGGGATCGGCTCATATTATTGGGGGATCCACATGGCGACCGTCCATCACAACTTAATATTGATGGGTCATCTTGACATGTCACTTTAAACGGCGTCATATTATTGGGCCCTTATTGGACATGAGGTAAATACATGGGGGTTGCTTTGGAAGCAATTGGGCTCTACCTTTTGAGAATTATGGTTGGCTGATATTATTCGGGACCATAAGTTTGTCAATTGGACTCCATGTTCTCACTAAGGAAAAAGTTTCCCGTTTTCACTAGAGGGTGGTGAAATCGTTAAAATAGTGGGAGTGAGATTCATAAAATTAAATTCGCCTATTTTATGTCTTAGTAAATTGTTAAACAATCATTGATATATGTCTGTTTTCCTTTTCAGTATTTCATACAATGAATTCGCGAAATCCTTTATTCTCGATCCTCGAACAAAACATGCTGACTGGCGCCAACTATACGGAATGGTTCCGGAAGTTGAAGATTGTCTTAACTTCGGAGAAAATGCTCTACGTATTAGAGAAAGCACCTCCGAAGGAAGCACCAGCTGACATAAGTCCGGAGGAATTGGCCAAACTTGATGCATGGTGTGACCATGACATCAAGACCAAATGCTATATGCAAGCCTCGATGTCTGATGAACTCCAGAGGCGATTTGAGGACACGGTGAATGCTGCTGACATTCACGCGCAACTCAAGGAACTTTTTGGGGCTCAGTCGAGGGCTGAAAGGTTCTCTACTGTTAAGGAGTTGATGACGTGCCGCATGCGTGAAGGGACTTCGGTCCGTGATCATGGGGTACGAGTGATTTGGCTCATACAGAAGTTAGCGACCCTTGATTTGGTGTTGGAGCATGAACTCAATGTGGACTTGCTGCTTCTATCTCTTCCTTCTTCATTTGATGGATTCGTGATAAATTTTAATATGAACAAGATAGAGGCCACCCTTGAAGAGATGGTCAATATGCTCGTTACATATGAATCCACACTTAAGAAGGATAAGCCAGCTTTCTTGGTGGGCTCCTCATCTTCTGCTAAGAAGGGGCCAAGTATGAAGGGCAAGAAACGTTCTGCCCCACCCAAGAAAGTGGAACCCGAGAAGAAGCAAAAGACAAAGGCTTCAAACGATGGAAATCCAAGGATGTTTGCCATTACTGCAAGAAGCCGGGTCATTGGAAGCGCAACTGCAAGGAGTATCTTGAGCAGTTGGGAACTGCAAAGGGTATGTTCTATATCGAAATAAACATGTCACTTAATACAACTTCTTGGGTATTGGATACCGGATGTGGATCTCACATTTGCAATGATTTGCAGGTGATGACAAGAAGTCGCAGGCTTAGAATGGTGAGACCCAGCTGAGGCTCGGGAATGGTTCCAGAGTTGAAGCTACGGCCATTGGAGATGTTTGTTTGATTTTGCAGAATGTTTTAAATTATTGTTGAGAGATGTTTTATTTGTGCCAGATTTAATTAAAAACATTATTTCTATTTCTATGCTTGATAGAGATGGTTATTCTTGTAATTTTGTGAATGGGATTTGCAATATTTACAAGAATGAATGTTTAATTGGAAATGGACAACTTGAAAACGATCTATACAATTTAAAACTAAAAGACGTTCCAGTGAATTGTATTGACAAACCGGCGACAACAAACAAAAGGAAAATCGATAGTCAAACCCCGGCAAACCTTGGCACGCTAGACTAGGTCATATTTCCTCAAGGAGGATGAACAAGCTAGTGGGAGAGGGCATGTTTGATATGTCTGATATTAACTCTCTAGAAAAATGACTAAATCTCCTTTAAACCTGAGCGTAGTCAGAATCTGTTGGATTTGATCCATACAGATGTTTGTGGTCCATTTAGAGTAACTCAACATGGCCACACCTACTTCATTACCTTTACTGATGATTATTCAAGGTATGGGTATTATATTTAATGAAATATAAGTCTAAAGCATTTGAAACTTAATATCCAAGAAACTTCAAGGAAGCAATTTCTGATGCGGATTCGAATTTACAAAACTGCTTTTCTTAATGGAGACATTAAGGAGGAAATCTATATGAGCCTGAGGGGTTCACATCCATGGGAAGCGAGCATAAGGTATGCAAGCTTCAGAGATCAATTTATGGTCTAAAACAAGCATCAAGAAGTTGGAACCAGAAATTTGATGAAAGGTTTCATCAAGAACCCGGAGGACGTGTACAAGGATTTGTGTTCATGCTCAATGGCGGTGCTGCTAAAGAGGCCGTTTGGATGAGGAAGTTCGTCCAAGAGTTGGGCGTCATTCCTGAATTTGTTGGTCCAGTCCCGTGTACTGTGACAACACGGGTGCCGTTGCTCAAGCAAAGGAACCAAGGTCTCATCAAAGATCCAAACACGTACTGAGGAAATACCACATAATCGAGAGATTGTGGAAAGAGGACATCATTGTCGAACGAGTGGCCTCTGCAGACAATATCGCTGATCCGCTTACTAAGCCCTTGCCAGGACCATTGTTTGACAAACATCGCGAAGCAATGGGTCTACGTAGTGACTAGTTGGCTATAGGGCAAGTGGGAGATTGTAAGAGTGGGTGCCCAGTGAGCCAACTGTGTGGCTATGGGCTTTGATGACTCTTTGTATAAACAATCTTTTGTTTAATATTATTTACACTTTTATGGCAATGACTTTATATTACTTCATATTGATATATTGTGATATACTATTGTTGTTTTGATAAAGACCTTGAATATACTATAGTGTATGTAAGATGTGGTAGAACATGGAGAGTCTATCATGAAATACATCTTATAGTCACTGTATGTTCTAAAACCGTTCCTAGTCGATTGAGCCGTCCGATAATAAGGATAAGGATCGCTCGAGTTTGAGACTAGCATTTGCGATGCGGAGTACCACGTTTCATTGGTAGGGAACATGGAGATGTTCGAAGCATGCAAATGGATATTCATAGGATGAATAGTCGAACTACCCTATCCGGACTTTCCAAGTGGTTATCACTTATCGAGTGGATAAAGTCCGCGGTTTTGGTTGTACACCATTAGTCCTTACGACTTGAAACATCATGGAGACTCTATATGCTAGTACTGTGCTTTGACTCGTTACCGACTCTGAGGGGGTCATCAGGTGTCGAGATTGGGTACAGTTACGACACATATAGGAGTCAATGCATTGTTGTCAAGGATTCACCACATACTTGCGAGTGTGGATATCCTATGCGATCTGAGGAGATATTAGTGTGATAAATCTCTGGCCAGAGTAATTGATGTGATTTAAGAAATGGTTTCTTAGTAGCACATGCGATGTCACTAATTTGATCTTCAAGATGTATTGCATAGTTATCGAATCTTGAGCGACTCTCGATATACCAATGGTTGTTGATTCGATCGGGAATATGGATGAAGGGACCGTACTGTACGCTAACCAAAATCTACTGGTTCTTGTAGGCACTATCAGTGATACCTAGGGAATCATGGGGCGATGTTGCTAGGCGCTTTACCATGATTCGTTGGGCAAGTCGGAAAGTGTTGTTCCGAGTCACAAGGAGTTGTGAGCCCACGGCTAGCTGTATCCCTGAACCATTGAGGGTCACACAGTGTAATGGAGTTTTAATCCCCGTTGAGATAGTTAAATTTAAAGAGTTAAATTTAATGAACTAAGGAGTTGGACTTCTTAAATAAGAGTAAGGGAGTAGGATTTCCTAAAATGACATAGGGATGGACATTTTTGGAAACCACTGAATTCGGATTCAGGAAAATTTATTTTGACTTTAAAACGTGCAGAAATGTTTCTGTGCACATTGGTGAAATCGTTTCATCAATCGGAGTCACGATGAATTTTATATTAATTTCTGAACGAGCGGGCTTTGCTTGTCGGGCCCCAGCTTATGACTAATGGGCCCTAAGGTGTTAGTGGCCTGCATTATAAATAAGTTATTTCAGTACAGAAATTACACACAACAGGTCATAATTTTTGAGACAGAAAAAAATCGAAACCTTCTCTCTCAAAGAATTTTCGGCCGTCCCCTTCCTGCTCTGCCCGAGAAAATTCCGGTCTGTGATTTTGAATCGCAGTAAGGAATAACGAATCAAATTCGTGTATTCTCTTCGCAGAAAACTTCTGATAGATTTTCTAGTGCAATCTATCAGAGGGATTAAACCTCTGTTCGTGGACCTGATTGAAGGCGTTCATCGGTTCCAGGGAGAGACAACAAGAGCAGAATTGTTCTGTTGGTGTCCATTAATCTCGTTGCGAGATTTGAGGTAAAATTTATTTAATTGTTATTTAAATTTTACACACACGTAATTCAATTGATGAACGGTTGATACCCAGACCATGGAAACGTTCCATGAAAAATTTTTAAACTTCCGCTGCACCGGGTATCAATCGTAATTGGTCTGGGAACTCGCCAGTTTTCCAACAACAAGCATACTCCCGTCCAAGTCTCTCTACATGTCCTCCCGCAAAGAACTCCGGAGAAATGGCACATGTTAGCTAACCAGCTATGCTCTGCATCAGTGCATGTCAATCGACCTCTTATGCTCATGATCTACCGTCAGCTTTCTTCTTGTAACTAAATCATGCTTTTGAACATGAAGTTTCCCGTACGCGTACCAAAAGCATCGATACACGCACACTGACAAAACCATGTTCTGCATGAGTTAAATGACAATCTCTCCAACTACGAGTGGAGAATCTCTTCGGACTGGAACCACATGGGTTATTACACACCATTCGTTCCAAAAAGCCCTCAGAGATATCTGACGTGATATTCTCTTTCTTCTCCCCCAGTCTTTTCCTGCTGGAATCCATATGTTCTTGGATCAGCATCCCAATGCATCAAATGATGAACTGTAGTCAGCATATTCATGCTACTACCGGTGTTCTCATCACTGTTGCCTTCCTTATAACGAAGACTTATGCCGCAAACCTTGGCAATGAAGAACCAAATAATCCTTAGGTCTCACCAATCCTACAAGGATAATCCAAAGTCTCAGTACTATATCCCAAGTCTCTTGCATGTATATGCTCTGATACCAATAAATGTAGCGACCCAGCCCGGGTCCACTACCTAATCAGAGTTTAAGAGCATAATTAAACATGCATTAAATAAATTGCTGCGGAAGACTTAATTTAAAAAAGACCGGCAGAATACAACCGGATAAATAAATTCTATTATACAACCCAATCGAATAAATAACCCTAAATGCAAAACCTACAGCTAAATCCTGCTGTCTTCGCTGGTCACTGGCTACTCCAAGCTCTTGGTGCCCAACCATGCACCTTCAACTGCCTCGTCGAATGGGGTGTCCAGACATACAGAAACACAGGACGTGAGCTCTAAACTCAATACGAAAGCAATGATATATATATTATATGCAACACATAAGTGACTTTAAAAATCAGGGTTAAATCACTTTCTCTGGGCGCCTGGAATACACAGTACCGGGCTAGAGAGCGACTCCGCGTGGTACTCATATATTCTCAAGACACGAATCCTCAGAAAGAATCGCCTCGACTGATGGAAACTGTCATGACTCACATCGTCCCGATGCAGTCTCCGTAAAAACACATGCATGTGCTAAAGCCGTAAAACATGGTAAAACATATAGCACATACTCATGCAACACATATAATATATATCATGCTGGCCATCTCAGTCAGTACTTACGTACCTCACTATAGGCAAATCCTAGCAGTCCCACTCTAGGTTCCAAGCCTATCATCAACTCTACAATGCAAATATCCATGCATCATTAAATAAGCTCTAAAAGCCTTAACTAAGTTATTGCATACTCCTAAATAATTTAAGGAGACCATTGCTATACCTGCGTCCGTCGTCGGACCACTGATGGCGGCTATCCCGCAACTAGGGGCACACCCCTGCTGCAGCTCCACAGCTTCGAGCACTGCTCCGCTACACGAGCACTGCCCCGCTACTATGTCAGACAGTGTCTGACTATACTAAAATATATTTCCTACTCCAACTCTAAAATAAGAGTACCCAAAGCCCAAAATAGAGCTACTAGGGCGAAGGAGAGAAATTCGGAATTGGCAAGAAATGAGGAGCTCGGACCCTATATTTATAGACATTGATTGGAAGCTCCGTTCCTCGATCGGACGTTCCGTTCCGGCAGATCGGAAGCTCCGTTCCCCGATCGGACGCTCCGTTCGCCACGTGTCAATTCGTTCCACATGCAACCACACACCTGTCACCGACAGCCATCGGAAGCTCCGTTCTTGATTGGACGTTCCGATCGTCGATCGGACGCTCCGATCCCACTCGAGTATTGGAACCTTCTAAACCAATTTCGAGTGTCCTGGATCCATTTTTGGGCTCCGTAATCCTCCTAGAATTTCCTTAATCATGTTTTACTTAACCCAAACATGATTACATGATTAATTACTCATTAATCGTTAATCACGGATACGGGTCACTAAAAAATGACTGAAAACGCTAATCTGAGCAATAGAAAATTGGGCACTCCTGATCCAAACCAACAGCCCTTATGCATTTCTTTTCCTACTCCCGAAAATAATGCTATTTTTGAGCTAAAATATGGATTAATTCACTTATTGCCTTCTTTTCATGGTCTTGCAGGTGAGGACCCTAACAAGAACTTGATGGAATTCCATATGGTTTGTACAAGTATGAAACCTCATGGAGTGATAGAGGAGCAGATCGAACTGAGGGTCTTTCCTTTCTCTTTGAAAAGTGCTGCTAAGGATTGGCTGTATTATTTAGCCTCTGGATCCATTACGACTTGGACTGAGATGAAAAGAATTTTTTTTGGAGAAGTAATTCCCAGCTTCTAGAGCCGCAAATATATGGAAGGAAATTTATGGGATAAAGCAATACACAGGGGAATCACTTCATGAATATTGGGAGCGGTTCAAAAAGCTTTGTGCTAGATGTACGCAACATCAGATAAGTGAAATTTTTTTGATTCAATACACTTATGAAGGGTTGTTACCTCATGACAGGAGCAAGTTGGATGCGGCCAGTGAAGGAGTTTTTGTGGATAAAACTCCAGTTCAAGCGAGGAATTTGATAGAGAATATGGCTGCCAATTCTCAACAATTTGGCACCAACAGGAATGATCATGTACCAAGGAAAAACAATGAGGTAAATGTCTCTTCCCCTGAGCAACAATTGATTGAATTGATGTCTTCTGTGCCTTAAATGGTTGTAGCGAATGGACAGACTGCAAAGGCATGTGGTAACTACGCTGCAATGGGACACGCCACTGATATGTTTCCTACTCTTCAAGAGGAATTGGTCGAACAGGTTAATGCTACTGGCGGATTTCTTGGACCACCACAGCGGAAGTACGATCCATATTCCAACAAATACAATCCTGGTTGGAAGGATCATCCAAATTTGAGATACAAAAACCCTCAGGATAATAAACCTGGACCTCAAGCACCACCGAAAAATCAAGCTTATAGGCCACCGTATCCTCAAAAACAGCAGCATCCTCAGATACTCCACCAAGTGAGTTTCTTGAAAAACCAATTAAGGATCTTGCTACTAATACTGTAACTTTTCAACAGGAAATGAGAGAAAGTATCCAACAGTTGAACACTCAAATGGGACAGTTGGCAAACACAGTTAAAGGGTTGGAGGCACTAAATTCTAGCAGTCTGCCATCACAGATAGTGGTGAATCCGAAGGAGAATGTTAGTGCAATCATCTTGAAGAGTGAAAAGGAGTTGAAGGTTAGTTACGAAGTAGTGAAAGAACCGGTAAATAATGAACATGAGGAGAAATCCGAGGTAGAGGAGGAAGAGATAGTTCAAAAAGAAGCACCAAGAGGTAAGTTTCCTCCCCTTTCTGAGTATAAACCGATAGCCCCTTTTCCCTTAGCATTGAAAGATTCTAGGAAGGATGAATATATCAAGGTATTGTATAAAATTTTTCGTAGATGCGAGGTAAATATCTCTTTGTTGGATGATATCAAACAAGTACCTCGTTATGATAAATTTTTTAAAGTGTTGTGTATTGTGACGAGAAAACACAAACTGAAGGGGTGTCAAAAAGTTGAATTGGGAGAACAGGTTTCTGCTATAATTCAAAGAAAGGTACCCACAAAATGCAAGTATCCATGTATGTTTTCTATTCTTTGTAAAATAGGAGATGTTCAGCTTGATACGGCTTTGCTAGATTTAGGAGCATCGATTAATGGCATGCCATACTCTGTTTATGCTTCTTTAAACTTAGGGCCTTTAAATAAAACTGAAATTTTTATCCTGATGACTTATTGATCAACTATTTATCATGGGCGTCTGTTAGAAGATGTTCTTGTGCAAGTTGACAATTTGGTCTTTCCTCCTGATTTTTATGTTCTTGACATGAAAATCAATGATTTGAATAGTCATATTTTGTTAGGAAGACCATTTCTTAAAACTTCAAAGTCCATCATAGATGTTAAAAATGGCACTCTCACTATGGAGTTTGATAGGAAGGTTGTTAAGTTTCATATTTTTTAAAAACCGTGCAAATTCATGATTGTGAAAGTGTTGTTAATAATCTTGATGTCAATAATCACTTGTCGCAAGAACACAAGAAGGTTTTGAATGAGGATAAAGTTAATTAAGGAGATTTTTGCAAGAACTATTGAGAATTTTACTGCTGAAAGATTTCGTTTTGATCTGCAGGTACCCAGGAAATCGAAATAGAGGAAGCAAAGACCAAAAATTACTGCAAAACTGCGCAAGTTGGTGAAGGTGGTTAGAAAAACTAGATATGAACCACCATGAGCAAAAGAAGCATGCAGTCGGTCCGACGACTGTAAAAAGAGGCGCTGACTGGAAGGCAACCCAGTGTTCTTTTATTTTAGTTAGTTTTTTTTGTCTTTAATTTTGTTTTTGCGTTTTTATTTTTGTTGTTTTCAGAAACAGAATGCCGCCACCTCCGCAGTAAAAGTTTCAATATGATTCTTCCATGATTCTGTCAGACGTTGAAGAGGAAAGAGCCAACACTTAAACCGGAGTTCTATTTTACATTTGCATTTCATTGTCATTTTGTTATTTGTTTGTTGTTTTGTTTGTGTTTTTGTTCTGTAGCATTGAGGGCAATGCTTTAGCTAAGTATTGGAGGGGGGGGGGGGGTTGCATTCATTTCATTCATTACATTCATTTGGTTTTTGTTTTTTTCGTATGCATAAGTAGGATGATGATTGTTATACTATGATGATGAAGTTGAAAAAAAATGAAATTTTTTGAAAAATTTTACTCTTGATTGGATATGAGAAACCGTAGGTTGAATGTGGATATTCTTAAGCACACATGTTTAATCGGTGAAGTGTAGTGATGTATTAGATTTTGTGAATGTCTGTTGGACCATTGTACGATAATAGGTGTTTGTGGAACTTGATAGTTTCTTGACTCTCGATGATCTCGTTGATATGACATATACACTATTTGGCGCATTTTTTTTTAAAAAAAACAAATTTTTATGCCATGTTTATAAAAATGCAATTAACTCCATCCGGGTTGTTAGTGAGATGTTTGAAATCCTATTCATCTTGTTTGTGGCTATGTTGCGGATAAAATGAGGTTAAGTTTTGAAAAATTTTAAATAACAATTCCATCCGGGCTTGGAATGTGAATGAAATTCTATTCACCATTTCATAGCTAAGTTTGCGGATTCCATGGTATTGTAGTTCCATCTGGTCTATAGACGAGGGGATTGAAATTCGAATCCTATCTAGTTATGGCTAAGTTAGTGGGTAATTATTGGGACTTTTTAAAATGTCGGGTACAAAATCCAATGTTGTGTAATTTTATCTCGAGAGAGTTGTGTTGTGTTGATGGATTGTTGGAAGGAGAGTTCTTGATTGTGAAACTTGCATTAAGTTGTTTTAGGTTGGCGAACAGTAGTGAAACTTGTCTTTTGAAGTTGTATGTAACTGGGGTAAAATGTCACACACACACGTTCACATTTAACTTGAGGTGTATCATTGATAATCGAGATTAGTTGTGAGCTTGTTATTTGTGAAGAGAAACTTCATTGAGGCTATGATATTCATGATTCATCCTTGCTTATGTTTTCATTTTGTTTGTGCATACTTGCTCGAGGACGAGAAAGGATTAAGTGTGGGGGTATTTGATAGTCATGTTTGTTTTTCTTATCTTAATATCGTTTTTTTGTTGTTTTGCATGCATTTATTTGTTGTAATTTAGCATTTTGTTCTTATTTTATATTTCATGTGTACATAACAAACCTCTGGTTTTATGTGTAGAAAATACCATGTTTTGAAGAAGAATTTGGAATTGAGTTGCTGCGATCGACCCGTCCAGTTCAGCAGATCGAGCGAAAGGAAGAGTTTTACAAGTCAGAAGGATCGCATAAGTGGGCGCGCTCGATCCTTCCAACTCGCTAGATCGAGCGCGAAGTGCAAATTCAGGAAAGAGTTTTTAAATTAGGAAACTCGATTTTTAATGTTTCTAGTCTTCTAATAGGATTATATATTCCGATTTGTACTGATCTTATCATCATTTTGGACGCATAGGACGAGAGGAGAGTTTAGAGGCTAGGTTTTATTCTTGGTTTTCTTCTTCTATTCTTAGATTTAATTTTATTTCATTAATTTTTCTTTAGAATTCATGAATATTTGTGGCTATGTTTTAGTACTTGGTAGCGGAAGACGAACCCTTGATTTTTTTTATTCATGAAATTCGAATTTTCAATTTTTAAATTTTTGTTGATTATCAAAAGTTATTCTGATTTATTTTATTCTTGTATGTGAAATTTTAGGATTGATCACCCTAGGATTTCACTCTACAAACTATAGCTAAATTAGAATTCAAATCCGTAATTGTTTGAATTATCTAATTTGTGATGCAAATACAATTAATAATAGTCCGCTTGTGAGTTTATGAATTGTAGGAATACCTATTGACTAAGCTAAATACGCCCGCTTGTATATCTGTTGTCTAGATTCATCAGTTTTACTCATTTGAATGATGTCGTGGATTTAAATCTAATTGCTGTTATTGGGTTAATTTATGGGGTAAGGGTTAACTCAGAACGCTGCTGTCTAGTTAACTAAAATTAAGGTGAAATAGGAATTAAATTTTCAATGATCAATATTCAATGTGAATTAATTATTTTTATGGAATCAATGATCGAATGAATAATTTCAAGGGTGTATTCGATCGATACCAAGTCTCGTTAGTGTATTGATCATTCTTATTATAATTCTTGCATAGTAGTTAATTCAAAAATCTCAAAATCTCATTATTTTATTTTTAAGAACATTTTTAAATTTAACTTTCCTTGTGGGAACGATCCCTACTCACATTACTGCATATTTTTTTTTCTGATTTGAGTTTGGTAATTTGGGCGTGACACGACTTAGCGCTGCCAGACGCCTAGAATTTCCTAGATCTAAGTTTGAAGGCTAAAAAAAGAGAGGGAAGAGAGGAGAGAGGCGAGTTGTGAATGAGCCTCGGCACCTTTATTTATAGACAACGAACGGAACGTCCGTTTCTCCATCGTTGCGTCCGTCCGACGAACATTGCGTCCAATTGTCACATCACAGTCATAAGAAATGATGTCATCTTGCTGACGTCACAGATGACATCAGATGGCCAAAAAGTTGCGTCCGTTCCATGAACGTTGCTTCCGTTCTTGGTCACCCTCCAGGCCATTTCCGATCATTCTGAATCCATTTCTAAAATCCATTAATCCATCTGAAATGTATATAATCATGTATTAATAAATCAAAACATGATCACATGATTAACATACTCATTAATCGCTAATTATTGATACGGGTCACTGCAATATGATTATCTCTGTACAGCATGTCACGACTGTATGTTGCATACATGAGCATATTGATCTCATATCCTTGAGATATCCTATAGTAGGGAGCTCATCCTACTTGTTGTGGATGGTTGGATACATTGTGTCAGGTCAACGTTATGGTTGGACACTTATACAAGTATCAGGTCACCATTATCCATTGGGTATAGGAGCCATCTCCTGATGCGACAACGCAGCGTGTTATATACCTTGAAACCGGTCTATGAGCTTGTTTTTTGACCTGAGTGTCTTGGTAACCAATACACTTGCATACATGCACATATAATACCGTATACTCATACTCTCGTACTGAGCATTTTATGCTCAAGTCCGGTTATTTTTCTGTTGTCTGGATACCTCATTCGATGGGGTATATTGCAGGTAGTTCTCCTAAGGATGAGGAGATTAGGTGGTGACCAGGGCAGGATGGTAGGGTTGACCACTAAGTTATACTTTTTTGGTATTGGTTTATTTAAGTTCCGTATTTTAATCTGATTTAGTTTATTATTGATTAATTGCATGCTTTAGCCTCTGATTAGTAGGTGATAAAAGTGTGGGTCACTACATTTATGATATCAGAGCATGCAATAATATTCTTTGGTACATAGTATTGATTTTGGGTTATCCTTTGTAGGATTAAAAGTTGGATTCAATGACAATAGCAGTAACAGGAGTTGGAATAGCAAGATACCTAGGCTTTTCCAAGATCTTCATTGCCAAGGTTGGCATCAGAGTTTTGTATTATGTGGATCCCAGCTGGATGTAACTGGAAGAGAAGATCTAGTCATCAACTCCAGGCACTTCTCAAGGTTGAATGGAATGTGTGACATTTAGTTATCCATTCTGCTTCGACAAAGGAAGCCACCCTGAAGACTCTCCGCTAGTAGTTGGAGTGATTGTCAGAAGATCCTAACAGAGAATGGACCATTTAATTGGTAGTTCCCAGTAGTGATATTTAATCTTTTAGATCTTGCGAGGGAGAAGGTATGCTGACATTACTGCATTGATGCTTTTGTGTGTGGCAGACGAGAAACCGCACGTTCAACATCAGTAGACGGAATGAAAGACTTCCGCATGAAATAGGGTTTTAAATACTATATAAGTTTTGTTTCAAACACTATTTCAGTTGTAATCAGATGTATTAAAAAAATCAGTTATTTTATGTACCCAATTATTTTTCTATTGTACATCTTACAGTGGAATCTTTTGATTAAGTTATGTATTACATGAGATTGTATAGAACTTGGATTAGTGGTTCAAATATTTGTAATCTTCAGGAATATCTTGATTGATCAATTTTTCGATTGCAGTGTATTGTTTCGCATGTTTAATTGGGATTGAATTATGCATAATTTCACTTGAATATTCTAGTAACTTATAGTGTTTGCAAAGGATGACGTGTTTTCATCAGGAACACAATGAAGAGTTATACCAAGTGTTGTGGACTGTGTGGATATATGACTAGAAGGAGAGGAAGTGTGACCCTATGTTGTAATTACTCTGGATTTATATCATGCTTCAGAGGGTGTCTGGAAGATTTCTTTGCTTCAGACGGTTATTCAGGGGAGGCTACCTCAGTCTGGTATTTTGCAACAGTCACATTAAAGGGTATATCGATATTGGGAGTACCTCGTGAATATTTAGATGACACTAAGATTTAGTATCTAAGGAGATTTGTTATTATAATCTGATATCTTCCGAAATATATATATATCAAGAATTTATGTTGTCAAAATAGTCTTGGAAGCAATTTTCCTTGACAGGTAATCGTTCTGAGCTGAAAAGTTTTGGCCTTTGATTTGGGATTTGGGATTTAGATTCAAGTGTCTTATTTGAATTGGTATTCAACAGGATTGTATTTCAGTTGCTTGCAGAATCGGGATTAGAGTTGTGCTTTTTTAATTATAAGAGTCTTTCTAGATCAATGATGGGACTTTAGTCCGGATAAGTAGTGGTTCAGTAATGATAGAATTCATCAAAGACTCAGGGGTGAGTTATACTAGGGTGCTGATGACTGTCGAGTTCCAAGATGGTATAGTAAGTGTGACCTTATGCCGGGATACTCTAGAAGGATTGTTTTGTTCCAGTTTGGCATTATAGGGGAGACTTACCTCAGTCTCTATATATGCACAGTCATAGAAATGGGTATAACTACCAGAAGGATGTTCAGGTTTTGTTTGAGTCTTCTAAAATTTATTTTTGATGATGGGATAGTACCAAGGAGTGCGATGAGTTATCGTCTGAATTCGTCAAAGATACAGATTTTGATTTACTTTGATAGAATAGTCTTGGAATGAATTCCTTGACAAGTGTATATTCTGGACGGATAGTTTTCGCACGTGGTACTAGGAAAAAACCGAGAGGTTTGACCAGTATTGTTGATTCTATCAGAGATATAGCCAATGATCAGGAACATGATCATCTTGATGAATTGGGATTCTTACTAAGTGATTTTGTAACGCCCCAAATTTATATTAATTGAATTTATTTTAGATAATCGGAGATTATTGAATTCGAGGATCGATTTGATTTTGATCAGGGACTATTTTGCAATTTTTGAATTTTTAGGGACTAAAACACAAAATTGGGATTTGTTATGTTATTTGGTCTTGGAATTCATTTGACCAAGTCTATTTATCTTACTCTTCATCCCCTCCATCGCCTCCTCCCCATTGAAGATTCCCCAGCGTGAGTTAAAGCTTATGAATTCTCAATCTTTCTCGATCCGTCCGTTAGAAATTAAATCTGAAGGCAGATTATCGATCACGGATGCAAGAGCTCCGTTTGGAAGTAAGTTTCTTTGATTTATACGAAGCTTTATTTTCCAGATGTTGTTAGAATCGAATGAGTTTCGAGTATGATGCTCTTGAACTAGTTCTTATCGTTTATTCTCAATCAGATCGGAAATAGAACGTCGTTCGGAATTGTTATGATTTTTGAAGCTTAATTCAGAAATTGCAGTTTTGAGATGTGATGGGTTTGAGTCTTTGTTGTAAAAACAGGGCGGTCAGATCAATCACGATTGATACCCGGTGCAGCGGAAGTTTAAAAATTTTATCATGGAACAATTCCATGGTGTGGGTATCAACCATTCAACGATTAAATTATTGTGTGTGTAAAATTCAAATAACAATTAATTAAATTTTACCTTCAATCTCGAATCGAGATTAATGGACACCACACAGATTTCTCTGCGCTTCTTGTATCTCCCAGGAACTGATGAACTCCTTCAATCAAGTCCACGAATGGGGTTTAAATCCCTCTGATAGATTGCACTAGAAAATCTATCAGAAGTTTTCTGCGAAGAGATTAAACGAATCTGATTCGTTATTCCTGGCTGCAATTCAAAAATCACAGACCGGAATTTCTCTGACAGAGGGGGAGGGTTCGGCCGATTTCTTTTGAGAGGAGGCTAGGGTTTCGAAAATCCTGTCTCAAAATTATGACCTGTTGTCTGTAATTTCTGTACTGCAATAACTTATTTATAATGCAGGCCACTAACACCTTAGGGCCCATTAGTCATAAGCTAGGGCCCGACAAGCAAAGCCCGCACGTTCAGAAATTAATATAAAATTCATCGTGACTCCGATCGATGAACCAATTTCACCAATGTGCACAGAAACCATTTCTGCACATTTTAAAGTCAAAATAAATTTTCCTGAATCCGAATTCAGTGGTTTCCAAAAATGTCCATCCCTATGTCATTTTAGGAAATCCTACTCCCTTACTCTTATTTAAGAAGTCCAACTCCTTAGTTCATTAAATTTAACTCTTTAAATTTAACTATCTCAACGGGGATTAAAACTCCATTACACTGTGTGACCCTCAATGGTTCAGGGATACAGCTAGCCGTGGGCTCACAACTCCTTGTGACTCGGAACAACACTTTCCGACTTGCCCAACGAATCAAGGTAAAGCGCCTAGCAACATCGCCCCATGATTCCCTAGGTATCACTGATAGTGCCTACAAGAACCAGTAGATTTTGGTTAGCGTACAGTACGGTCCCTTCATCCATATATCCCGATCGAATCAACAACCATTGGTATATCGAGAGTCGCTCAAGATTCGATAACTATGCAATACATCTTGAAGATCAAATTAGTGACATCGCATGTGCTACTAAGAAACCATTTCTTAAATCACATCAAGTACTCTGGCCAGAGATTTGTCACACTAATATCTCCTCAGATCGCATAGGATATCCACACTCGCAAGTATGTGGTGAATCCTTGACAACAATGCATTGACTCCTATATGTGTCGTAACTGTACCCAATCTCGACACCTGATGACCCCCATAGAGTCGGTAAACGAGTCAAAGCACAGCACTAGCATATAGAGTCTCCATGATGTTTCAAGTCGTAAGGACTAATGGTGTACAACCAAAACCGCGGACTTTATCCACTCGATAAGTGATAACCACTTGGAAAGTCCGGATAGGGTAGTTCGATTATTCATCCTATGAATATCCATTTGCATGCTTCGAACATCTCCATGTTCCCTACCAATGAAACGTGGTACTCCGCATCGCAAATGCTAGTCTCAAACTCGAGCGATCCTTATCCTTATTATCGGACGGCTCAATCGACTAGGAACGGTTTTTAGAATATACAGTGACTATAAGATGTATTTCATGATAGACATCTCCATGTTCTACCACATCTTACATACACTATAGTATATTCAAGGTCTTTATCAAAACAACAATAGTATATCACAATATAACAATATGAAGTAATATAAAGTCATTGCCATAAAAGTGTAAATAATATTAAACAAATGATTGTTTATACAAAGAGTCATCAAAGCCCATAGCCACACAGTTGGCTCACTGGGCACCCACTCTTACAATCTCCCACTTGCCCTATAGCCAACTAGTCATACTACGTAGACCCATTGCTTCGCGATGTTTGTCAAACAATGGTCCTGGCAAAGGCTTAGTAAGCGGATCAGCGATATTGTCTGCAGAGGCCACTCGTTCGACAATGATGTCTCCTCTTTCCACAATCTCCCGGATTATGTGGTATTTCCTCAGTACGTGTTTGGATCTTTGATGAGACCTTGGTTTCTTTGCTTGAGCAACAGCACCCGTGTTGTCACAGTACACCGGGACTGGACCAACAAATTCAGGAATGACGCCCAACTCTTGGACGAACTTCCTCATCCAAACGGCCTCTTTAGCAGCAGCTGATGCTGCAATGTATTCAGCCTCAGTGGTGGAATCCGCTGTGGTGTCCTGCTTGGAACTCTTCCAAGAGACAGCACCGCCATTGAGCATGAACACAAATCCAGAGGTTGACTTCGAGTCATCCACATCACTTTGGAAGCTAGAGTCGGTATAGCCTTCCAATTTGAGTTCTCGTCCTCCATAAACCATGAACATATTCTTAGTCCTTCGCAAGTACTTAAGAATGTCCTTCACGGCTTTCCAATGCATTTGACCAGGATTAGACTGATATCTGCTCGTGACACTCAGAGCAAATGCTACATCCGGTCTGGTAGATATCATCCCATACATGATACTACCTATAGCTGACGCATATGGTACATGTGTCATATTCTCTATCTCTTCATCAGTCTTGGGACACATAGACTTGGATAGAGAAACTCCATGACACATGGGTAGATGTCCTCTTTTGGACCCATCCATTGAAAACCGTTTCAATATGGTATCGATGTAGGTTGATTGAGTGAGTCCTATCATTCTCTTAGACCTATCTCTATAGATCTGTATCCCAAGAATGTAGGATGCCTCTCCCAAATCCTTCATCGAAAATCTACCTGATAGCCATATCTTTGTTGACTGCAACATCCCTACATCATTCCCAATGAGTAGGATGTCATCAACATAAAGTACTAAGAATGTCACCGCATCCTTAACTACTTTCTTGTACACGCAAGGTTCCTCCGGGTTCTTGATGAAACCAAAATCTTTTATTGTTTCATCAAATTTCTGGTTCCAACTTCTTGATGCTTGTTTTAGACCATAAATTGATCTCTGAAGCTTGCATACCTTATGCTCGCTTCCCATGGATGTGTACCCCTCAGGCTGCTTCATATAGATTTCTTCCTTAATGTCTCCATTAAGAAAAGCAGTCTTCACATCCATTTGCCATATCTCATAGTCATACCATGCAGCTATGGCAATCAGGATTCTTATGGACTTGAACATTGCAACTGGTGAAAAGGTTTCATCATAGTCAACTCCTTGCCTTTGAGTATAACCTTTCGCCACCAATCGCGCCTTGTAGGTCAATACCTTACCATCAGGCCCAAGCTTTCTTTTGTAGATCCATTTACACCCTATTGGAACAATTCCATCGGGAGGATCTACTAAAGACCAAACTTGGTTTGTATGCATCGAATCCAATTCTGACTGCATAGCTTCAAGCCATAAATTTGAATCCGCATCAGAAATTGCTTCCTTGAAGTTTCTTGGATCACATCCAATGTCGGGTTCATCTTGATCCCCTTCAAGAAGAAGACCATATCGAACTGGAGGTCTAGAAGTCATTTCGGATCTTCTAGGTGCAGGCGTGTCCAGCAATGGTTCCTGAGGTGTAGGATCGTTATTTTGTATTTCGGGTTCTTCTCGAACTTCTTCGAGTTCCATCATCTCGCCTTTCTTATCCAATAAGAACTCCTTCTCCAAGAAGGTGGCATTCCTAGAAACAAACACCTTTGTTTCAGCAGGATAATAGAAATAATATCCGATTGAATTCTTCGGATACCCTACAAAATAACATAAGGTTGATCGACTATCCAACTTATCTCCCACTGTCCGCTTCACGTAAGCAGGACATCCCCAAATCCTCAAGTACGAATACTTAGGAGCTTTGCCATTCCATAACTCGTATGGTGTTTTGTCCACTGCTTTAGTGTGGACGTTGTTCAACAACAATACAGCCGTTTCAAGCGCATAGCCCCAAAACGAAGGTGGAAGCTCAGTGAAGCTCATCATAGATCGAACCATGTCCAACAAAGTTCGATTACGACGCTCCGATACACCATTAAGCTGTGGTGTCATAGGAGGAGTCCACTGAGAGAGAATCCCATTCTCTTTCAGATAGTCCAAAAACTCGGTACTCAAGTATTCTCCACCTCGATCCGATCGAAGTGCTTTAATACTTTTACCTAGCTTGTTTTCTACTTCAGCCCTGAATTCTTTGAACTTTTCAAATGCTTCAGACTTATATTTCATTAAATATAAATACCCATACCTTGAATAATCATCAGTAAAGGTAATGAAGTAGGTGTGGCCATGTTGAGTCCCTACTCTAAATGGACCACAAACATCTGTATGGATCAAATCCAACAGATTCTGACTACGCTCAGGTTTCCCCTTAAAAGGAGATTTAGTCATTTTTCCTTTTAGGCAGGATTCACAAGTAGGTAGAGAATTAATATCAGACATATCAAACATGCCCTCTCCCACTAGCTTGTTCATCCTCCTTGAGGAAATATGACCTAGCCTAGCATGCCAAAGGTTTGCCGGGTTTTGACTATCGATTTTCCTTTTGTTTGTTGTCGCCGGTTTATCAACATAATTCACTGGAACGTCTTTTAGTTTTAAGTTGTATAGATCGTTTTCAAGTTGTCCATTTCCAATTAAACATTCATTCTTGTAAATATTGCAAATCCCATTCACAAAATTGCAAGAATAACCATCTCTATCAAGCATAGAAATAGAAATAATGTTTTTAATTAAATCTGGCACAAATAAAACATCTCTTAACAATAATTTAAAACCGTTCTGCAAAATCAAACAAACATCTCCAATGGCCGTAGCTTCAACTCTGGAACCATTCCCGAGCCTCAGCTGGGTCTCACCCATTCTAAGCCTGCGACTTCTTGTCATCACCTGCAAATCATTGCAAATGTGAGATCCACATCCGGTATCCAATACCCAAGAAGTTGTATTAAGTGACATGTTTATTTCAATATAGAACATACCCTTTGCAGTTCCCAACTGCTCAAGATATTCCTTGCAGTTGCGCTTCCAATGACCCGGCTTCTTGCAGTAATGGCAAACATCCTTGGATTTTCCATTGTTTGAAGCCTTTGTCTTTTGCTTCTTCTCGGGCTCGACTTTCTTGGGTGGGGTAGAACGTTTCTTGCCCTTCATACTTGGCCCCTTCTTCGCAGAAGATGAGGAGCCCACCAAGAAAGCTGGCTTATCCTTCTTAAGTGTGGATTCATATGTAACGAGCATATTGACCATCTCTTCAAGGGTGGCCTCTATCTTGTTCATATTAAAATTTATCACAAATCCATCAAATGAAGAAGGAAGAGACAGAAGCAATAAATCCACATTGAGTTCATGCTCCAACACCAAATCTAGGGTCGCCAACTTCTGTATGAGCCAAATCACTCGTACCCCATGATCACGGACCGAAGTCCCTTCACGCATGTGGCACGTCATCAACTCCTTAACAGTAGCGAACCTTTAAGCCCTCGACTGAGCCCCAAAAAGTTCCTTGAGTTGCGTGTGAATGTCAGCAGCATTCACCGTGTCCTCAAATCGCCTCTGGAGTTCATCAGACATCGAGGCTTGCATATAGCATTTGGTCTTGATGTCATGGTCACACCATGCATCAAGTTTGGCCAATTCCTCCGGACTTATGTCAGATGGTGCTTCCTTCGGAGGTGCTTTCTCTAACACGTAGAGCATTTTCTCCGAAGTTAAGACAATCTTCAACTTCCGGAACCATTCCGTATAGTTGGCGCCAGTCAACTTGTTTTGTTCGAGGATCGAGAATAATGGATTACGCGAATTCATCGTATGAAATACTGAAAAGAAAAACAGACATATATCAATGATTGTTTAACAATTTACTAAGACATAAAATAGGCGAATTTAATTTTATGAATCTCACTCCCACTATTTTAACGATTTCACTACCCTCTAGTGAAAACGGGAAACTTTTTCCTTAGTGAGAACATGGAGTCCAATTGACAAACTTATGGTCCCGAATAATATCAGCCAACCATAATTCTCAAAAGGTAGAGCCCAATTGCTTCCAAAGCAACCCCCATGTGTTTACCTCATGTCCAATAAGGGCCCAATAATATGACGCCGTTTAAAGTGACATGTCAAGATGACCCATCAATATTAAGTTGTGATGGACGGTCGCCATGTGGATCCCCCAATAATATGAGCCGATCCCATGGGAGTTCCACCCAACTTACAACATTTGTCGATCCAATGTACAGCTTTCCGACGGACGGGCCCCCCCAATAATATGAGCCGGACCGTATCCGCGGGTAGCATCACATACATTGACCGTTGATGGAAGGTGGGAACATTTAAACAAATTTAAATTTCCTTTATTTATCTTGATATAAATTTTAAATCATATTTAAAATGAGGGATTTTTAATTATAAAAATATTTGTCTCATCATATTCATTTTATTGCATGCTTGCCGGATTCACGCAATTTATGTCTAAACATGCATACAATCATAATATCAAATATTATATAGGATGATCGATTCCATTTCTAATTGACCCGTGGTTGCCAATCACGGGTCTTAGTCCAATCCTAGGTAATATGCAGTATGCAATGCAATCCTATTACATGTGCTTCCAATTTACATTTCTTCAGTCTTTATTGTCTGCTGGGCCCACATCTTTTGGTGAAATTGGTTCATCGATCGGAGTCACGATGAATTTTATATTAATTTCTGAACGTGCGGGCTTTGCTTGTCGGGCCCTAGCTTATGACTAATGGGCCCTAAGGTGTTAGTGGCCTGCATTATAAATAAGTTATTGCAGTACAGAAATTACAGACAACAGGTCATAATTTTGAGACAGGATTTTCGAAACCCTAGCCTCCTCTCAAAAGAAATCGGCCGAACCCTCCCCCTCTGTCAGAGAAATTCCGGTCTGTGATTTTTGAATTGCAGCCAGGAATAACGAATCAGATTCGTTTAATCTCTTCGCAGAAAACTTCTGATAGATTTTCTAGTGCAATCTATCAGAGGGATTTAAACCCCATTCGTGGACCTGATTGAAGGAGTTCATCAGTTCCTGGGAGATACAAGAAGCGCAGAGAAATCTGTGTGGTGTCCATTAATCTCGATTCGAGATTGAAGGTAAAATTTAATTAATTGTTATTTGAATTTTACACACACAATAATTTAATCGTTGAATGGTTGATACCCACACCATGGAATTGTTCCATGATAAAATTTTTAAACTTCCGCTGCACCGGGTATCAATCGTGATTGATCTGACCGCCCTGTTTTTACAACAGTGGTATCAAAGCCCATAGCCACACAGTTGGCTCACTGGGCACCCACTCTTACAGTCTTTATTGATGAATTGGTATTGATTTGAGTTGATTGAGTTATTGTATTGCTGTATGCGTTTTCAGTTAATCTATTTATAGCTGTTATGACGCCGGTTTCGGTTTAGGATTTTCGATCGATTGGATTGTTGTAATGTATTCGAATTGAGTCATTGAATGATATTTATTCTTTGACATCTCCGTACATATTGTTTTGAAGGCCGATAGCTTGTATTTTAGGAGTTTGAATCTCGAGAGATTGAAGATGGTATAGTATTGTACTTCTTGAAAATTTGATTGAATTCGAATAGCATTTGAATCGAATTATATTTGATTGTTTAGTATTGGAACTTTCGATCAAAGAGAAGTATAAGACGACATTGGATGGAATAGGACGATTAACTCGAATTCGGATTGATTCGAGTGTCCTGGAGAAATCACATACTAGCATGTCTATGTGTATTAATTGAATTATATGATTGAATGTTTTAGTTTTCATATGCATTCATATTGAGCCAAATGTTTTGTTTCATTTGAATTAGACGATCTGGGGATTATATGATTGAATAGAATGATTAACTCGAATCTGGATTGATTCGAGTGTCCTAAAGAAATCACATATTTGCATGTCTATGTGAATTAATTGAATTATATGATTGAATGTTTTCACATGCATTCATATTGAGCCGAACATTTCATTTCATTTGAATTAGATGATCTGGTGGATTATAGTCGAGTGGCACTGGTAGGCGATTTACTACAGTGGCAGATTAATTCTCTTTTGAATGCCTTAGAGTCTGGAGGATTGAAGTATACATCGTCCACCTCGAAAGAGGAAGTCGGTGTGATTGTTGTGATATTTCATCCTCGGGATCCCAACCAAAGAATCGAGGAACAATTTTATCTTTTGATTATCCGAATTGTTAATCCAGACTTTTGAAGACATGCATTCATTTACTCTCTTTCTGAATAACTAAAAGTTGATGTATTTCATTTTGAGATGCCTATTTGTTAAAGCATTTTTGTCTCTTTTACTGGGATTTATTCTCATCGTTTATCCGGTTGTTGTCTTGTCTTTGTATGTGTGCTTGGCAGCAAGTGGGGCAAGACCGAGTCAGAGATCGCAGGGCTAGGTGGTTGAGTTGATATAACTGAGGACTTGGTGTTTTTAGAAGTTAAATTTGTAATTCGAACTTGTTTTGTATTTGGATTGTAATATAGAACCGAAGCATGTTCTATTGGTTTGAATCATGTAAAACTCTAGATCTACCTTGTACTATTTTATGCATGTTTTATGAGTTTGTAGCATGTTGTAATTGAATAATTGGATTGTGTTAGCATGGAATCTATTATGCTAAAGCTTTTCTTTTGCTGGTGCAGTAGGGAACGAACCCCGTGCCACGTCAGTACAAGGGTTCGTGTCCCCTCGCATTTTGTTAGAGTGTTTTTATTTGTGAGTGCACGGACCCCGTGCCACCTCCGGGTGAGGGTCTGTGTGGTCGGGCAAAAACTCAAGTTTTTAGTGCATTGATTCCGCATGGACCCGGACATGGAGGTGGTGCGGGGTCCGTGTGCCCTTAAGTTAAATGCACGGATCCGTGCACGGGGTCCGGGCATGTTCTTTAAAAAAAATTCCTTACTTTTTTGTCTTAAATTTTACTCTCGATTGAATGATTATTGTTGATTAGATGATTAAAATCAAGGTGCTCACATTAAGTGGTATCAGAGCGATAAGTTTTTTGAACTGAATTAGAGCGAGCGGGGTAGATCGAGTCCACTTGAACTGATTTCTCGCATGTGTTTGAGTTATTTAATTGATTTATTAAATTCCGTGCGATCATGATTTAATAAGTGAGAATTATTTGAATTACATGATTATGTGATTTAAATTGATAAAGCAAGATTTACTTGAGATATCAATTGCATGGATTCCTGGATTGAATTCGAATCTTCTCGAGATGGTTGAATTATTCAAGAAGAGGTTTTGGGCACCAAATGGAATTGATGGAATTGGATTATCTGTTTATCAGATTATGGCCCCTCGAAGAGTGTTGAATAGGAACCCACCACCAGTTATTCCTCCGAATGAGAATCCGCCTGCAGTCACTCCTCCGAATGAATAGTGATACATTCGATTGTTTTCAGAAGGTAGTCAGATTCAGACCGGAGATGGCAGAGGAGTTTAAATTCTTTGGTAAGGGTTCTTGATCCAAAATTACTTTGATATTTGTTTTGTCTATGACTCGACTCTTACAGAAAAGAGCAGAGGGATTTCTGATTTATGCAATGGATGTTTTGAAGTCTAGCCCTGGGTTGACTGACATACCAGTGGTTAGAGAGTTTCCTGACGTATTCCTGGATGAGATTCCTGGATTACCGCCTATTCATGAGGTAGAATTCAGTATAGAACTGTTTTCAGGTACTCAGCCAGTAACGCCCCAAATTTATCTTAATTTAGTTTATTTGAGATAACCGGAGATTTTATTATTCGATGGCCGTTTTGATATTTGTAAGGGACCATTTTTCAATTTTTGAATTTTCGGGGACTAAAACGCAAAATTTGGATTTGTTATATTGATTGGTCTTGGACTTTGATTGACTTAGTCTCATTTGTTTCCTCTTCGTCCCCTCCATCGGTTCCCCTCCATTGAAGAGGCCTCAACTCACTTTCAAGTTTTGTGATTTCAGTTTTCGGTCGATCCGTCCGTTGGAATTTAATTCTGAAGGCGGTTTAGCGATCACGACATCGTAGGATTTGTTCTATCGTAAGTTTTTCTTTGATCGGATATACTTTATTTTACTGATGTAGTTGGAACTCGATTCTTTTCGGATATGACGTTCTTGAGATTGTTCTTATCGTTTATTCTCAGACGGAATTGAAATAGAACGTCGTTCGGAATTGCTATGATTTTTGAAGCATAATTCAAAAATTTGAGTTTTGAGATTTGATGGGTTTGAGTTTTTATTGATGATTTGGTATTGATTTGAGTTGGTATCGATATTATATTGCTGTCTGTATTTCTGCTTTTATTAGAAAATAGCCGTTATGCCGCCGGTTTGAATTTTAGGATTTGATTTGTTTGAATTGTTGAAACCGTTTTCAGTTGGGTTCGATTGTTAATTCCGGGCCTTTTTGAATTGTTTTTAGATTGGTTTGAAGGCTGTGGAATTCGGAGTTGACAGAATTTGTATCGTTGGAAGATCAAATCCGGTATAGTATCGATTTTTCTTATTAACTCTTTAGGAATTTTAATGAGTTAGATTGGATCATTGTTGATTATTGTTTTTTTTTTCCAGATTTGGATCTGAAACTGAATCGAAAAGGTATAAGATGACTTTGGAATGGAATAGGATGATTAACTCAAATCCGGATTGATTCGAGTGTCCTAGAGAAATCACGTACTTTCATGTCTATGTGAATTACTTGAATTATTGATTGAATATTTTATGTTCATATGGATTCATATTGAGCCCAACGTTTTGTTCCTTGTGAATTAGAAGATCCGTGGGTTATAATCGAGTGGCACTGGTAGGCGATTTACTACAGTTGTCGATCAACTCTCTATTGAATGCCTTGTAGTATGGAGTATTGGAGTATACATCGTCCACCTCGAAGGGGAAGTCGGTGTGATTGTTGTGATATTTCATCCTCGGGATTCCAAACCTGAGTATGGAGGAATTGATGCATTTTTTGATTATCCGGATTGATAATCTAACCATTTGAAATCATGCATTCATTTCTTTCATTTTGGATAATTGAAAGTTGATGTATTTCATTTGAGATGCTTATTTGATATAGCATGATTGTCTCTTTTACTGGGAATATCATTCTCACCGGATTATCCGGCTGTTGCTTTGTTTTGTATGTGTACTTGGCAACAGGTGGGGCATGATCAAGTCAGAAGAGGCTTGGTTAGATTCGGGATCAAGGAATAGAAGTGAGACTCGATTTAGAAGTCGAATCAGCATGTCAATCTAGTTTATATTTGAAGCATGTTAGAATTCGAAATTGTTATGTTTTGTATTCGGATTGTATTAGCTAGAACCGATTCATGTTCTATCCTTTTGAGTATTTGATCAACTCTAGAACTTCATGTATTATTTGGAGAGATTGTGATTTAATGCATGATTTATGTTTGGATTGAATTTGGGAGTTTTATTGCATGATTTTGGTTCTGCTGTTGCTTAATTTTTTCTGGTGTAGCAGGGAACGGACCCCGTGCCTCTTATGTATAAGGGTCCGTGCCTCCTCGCATTTCATAATAGTTGTATTTTTTTTCATGCACGGACCCCGTGCCCTATTTTTGTAAGGGTCCGTGCAAGTCGACAGATAATTGGCCATTTTTGCACTAATTGTGCACTGACCCTCTCCCAGAAGTGGCACTGGGTCCGTGTTCCCTGTATTTAGTGCACGGACCCCTGTACGGATGCATGCACGGGGTCCGTGCATGTGTTATTTAAAAAAAAAAATTATTTCTTTTCGCGACCTGATTTCGCTTCTCCAAATGTAAGATCTTGCGTCGCCAAATGTGCTGGATTATAGTATATTATTTTTATTGCCTATGAGATTAGATGATTAGAACTGAGGTCTCACACAGCCTATTTCCAAGGCTCCATATTGTATGGCTCCGATCAAATTGAAGGAATTGAATGAGTAGTTGGAGGATTTGATTGCCTAGGGATAAATCCGACCTAGTGTATTTCCTTGGGGTGCTCCGGTACTTTTCGTTTGAAAGAAATATGGTTCTATGAGACTCTGCATCGACTACCGCCAACTGAATCAAACGAAGGTAAAGAACATGTATCCTTTATTTCGAATAGATGACCTCTTTGATCAACTGCAGGGTTCTTGTGTTTATTCAAAGATTGATTTGAGGTTCGGATATCATCAGCTGAGGGTTCGTGACGAAGACGTTCCTAAGACTGCGTTTAAAATGAGGTATGCCCACTTTGAGTTCATTGTCATGCCGTTCGGTTTGACAAACGCTCCAGCAGTATTTATGCGTTTGATGAACAATATATTTCAGCGTTATTTGGATGAGTTCGTTATTATTTTAATTGATGATATCATTATCTTTTTGAAGAGTCGTACTGACCATGCACATCACTTGAGGATCGTCTTACAAGTTTTGAGGACTAAGCAATTGTATGCCAAGTTGTCAAAGTGCGAGTTCTGGTTGGACCGGGTCATCTTTCTAAGTCACATTATCTTTGGAGATGGGATTTCTGTTGATCCCAGCAAGATCAAAGCGGTTATGAACTGGCGTAGACCAACTTCTGTGCCTGAGATCCGAAGTTTCATTGGTTTAGCGGGTTAGTATCGCAGATTCATCCAGAGTTTCTCATCTATTGCCAAGCCGATTACCCAGATGACTCAGAAGAATGCACCTTTTGTTTGGACCGAAGAGTGCGAGGCCAGTTTTATTGAGCTGAATAAGTGGTTGACCAGTGCTCCGATTATTTCTATTCCATTAGGTACTGGAGGGTTTACTGTTTATTCCGATGCTTCTCTTCTAGGTCTTGGATGTGTTCTTATGCAGAGGAAGCATGTGATAGTGTATGCATCGAGGCAGCTGAAGCCGCACAAGACTCGATATTTGGTTCATGATCTTGAGCTCGCTGAGATCGTGTTTGCGTTGAAAATTTGGCGTCACTATCTGTAGTGACCCACCCGGATCCACTACCTAATCAGAGTTATAGTAAAAGCGCACGCAATAAAAGCTTAAAGTGTAAAGTGCGGATAATAAAAATACAACAAATCCAATCGGCAGAATACAACCGACGCTATCACAAGTGTATAAATATTGTTATACAACCAAATCGAAGGTTCAGGGTAAATAAATCCCTGCCCTCTACAACCTCGCACTCCCCAAGCTCAATCCTGCTGAGAGCCGCCTGGACCGTCCAGCCTCAAACCTGCCCCGCCACAAGGTACATAATACCCAAACACAGGGGTGTGAGCTAGAACGCTCAATACGAAGCAATGATATAAATACAAATATGCACACACAGATGATTTAAAACTCAAATGAAAACACTTGCTCATGGCGCCGAGAATATACAGCACCGGCTAGAGAGCTACTCCGCGGGGTACTCGTATACTCCATATCAAGGCTGAGCCAACCCCATCCTGACCCTAATCCAAAACAAGATACAAGTCCCATATGGAAACTGTCATACCTAACTCGAGTCCAAAATAAGATCATCGTTCCCTATGGAGACTGTCAATGACTCACATCTCTCCGGATGCAGTCACACGTAAAATCATTTATGTTCTAAGACGTTAAAACATGCTAAAACATGATAAAACATATAGCACATACTCATGCAACATATAAGCAAATATATCATGCCGGCTATCTCGGTCAGTACTTACGTACCTCTAGCACTGCTGGTCAAACCTAGCTCTGCTGGTCTAGACTCCAAGCCTACTAGTCCAGTCTACTAGCTACTACAATGCAAATATGTTGGAGAACGACGATCAGATCAATCAGAATTGATACCCGGTGCAGCGGAAGTTTAAAAATTTTATATGGAACGATTCCATAATGGGTATCAAAACTTAACGATTAAATTGTGCGTGTAAAAATTAAATAACAATTATAAATTTTTACCTCCAATCTCGAATCGAGATTATGGACACCAACAGATTACTCTGCTCTTGTTGTATATCCCAGGAACTGATGGACGAACTGTTCTTCAATCAGGTCCACGAACAGAGATTTAATCCCTCTGATAGATTGCACTAGAAAATCTATCAGAAGTTTCTACGAAGAGAATTAACGAATTTGATCCGTTAAACCAGACTGCAAATTCAAAATTCACAGGCTGGATTTTTTCCCGAGAAGAGGGGAGGGGGGCGGCCACTTCAGAGAAAACAAATCTAGGGTTTTCAAAAATATTTTGTGACCTCTGTTGTGTAATTTCTGTACTGCAATAACTTATTTATAATGTGGGCTGCTAACAGCTTAGGGCCCATTAGTCATAAGTTCAAGCCTAACAAGCAAAGCCCGCATGTTCAGAAATTAATATAAAATTCATCGTGACTCAGATTGATAAACCAATTTCACCAATGTTCACAGAAACCATTTCTGCATCTTTTAGAGTCAAGATAAATTTTCTGAATCCGAATTCAGTGATTTCCAAAAATGCCCATCCCTATGTCATTTTAGGAAATCTTACTCATCTACTCTTAAATAAGAAGTCCCACTTCTTTGTTCATTAAATTTAACTCTTTAAATTTAAATATCTCAACGGATATTAAAAATCCATTACTCTGTGTGACCCTCAATGGTTCAGGGATACAACTAGCTGTGGGCTCACAACTCCTTGTGACTCGGAACAACCATTTCCGACTTGCCAATTGAATCATGGTAAGAGCGCCTAGCAACATCGCCCCATGATTCCCTAGGTATCACTGATAGTGCCTGCAAAAACCAATAGATTTTGGTTAGCGTACAGTACGGTCCCTTCATCCATATATCCCGATCGAATCAACAACCATTGGTAAATCGAGAGTCGTTCGAGATTCGATAACTATGCAATACATCTTGAAGATCAAATAGTGACATCGCAGGTGCTACTAAGAAACCATTTCTTAAAACACATCATGTACTCTGGCCAGAGATTCGTCACACTAATATCTCCACAGATTGCATAGGATATCCACACTCGCAAGTATGTGGTGAATCCTTGACAACAAAGCATCGACTCCTATATGTGTCGTAACTGTACCCAATCCCGACACCTGATGACCCTAATAGAGTCGGTAAAGGAGTCAAAGTACAGTACTAGCATATAGAGTCTCAATGATGTTTCAAGTAGTAAGGACTAATGGTGTACAACCAAAACTGCGGACTTTATCCATTCGATAAGTGTAGTGACCCTTACCCGGATCACCTACTAAACAGAACTTAGGCATGCAATTAACTTAATAAAACAGATATCAGAATAAAACTGCGGAAACCAATAACATTATACAATCCCAAGTAAAGGAATCTGTAATTATCCAATATTATACAACCAAATCGAATAGCTGTATAAACCCAAACAACAGTAATAAAGCCTAGACGAAGCTCCAGCTGGCCAACCACTGACTAGCCCCTCCTGGATCCACCCTCCTCGTCCAATCGCAAACCTGCCCCATGGAATAGGGTGTCCAGAAAATACAGAGTACGAGACGTGAGCATAAAACGCTCAGTGCGAGAGTATGAGTATACATGCATGCAAAGTGAACTCCCTATAGACTCGAGGTCAAGGATCAGATAACAGAGACAGACCGGGCCCTGGTATGTAGCACGTTGTGCCGTCGCTTCAGGAGGTGGCTCCCATACCTAGATAACCGTGGAAACGCCGAACCCAAATCGATGGAAGTCCATCCACTAACAGGATAGGGTACAACCCTACTACAGACATCTCGAAGGAGATACAGCAAGATGCAAATGAATGCAGCATAATACCATGGCATATAAATCATGCAGTCATATAATACATGCATACTCAGTCAGGATATCTCGAACAGTACTTTCGTACCTCAATACAGTGCAAGCTCTACCAACTCTAGGTCCACGCCTATAGTCTGCTCTACACTGCCAAATGATACTACTATCATTAAAGTGCTCTAAAAGCCTTAACTAAGCTATTGCATACTCCTAAATATTTATAGGAAGCAAAAGCTATACCTTCGTCCGTCGTTAGCCCTTTGATGTCGATGCCTCCAGAACTTGGGCACAACTCCGCTACGACTATCGAACGCCTCTCCGACCTCCGGACCAAGCCTAAGAAGACTAGAACAACTCGAATATGACTAGAAATAGAGAGGAAATCCGGAATTGGCAAGGAGAAATGAAGTCTCGGCCTTCTATTTATAGACAACGATCGGAGCCTCCGATCCTCGATCGGAACGTCCGAACCTCGATCGGAACGTCCGATCCTGCCATCGGAGCTTCCGAAGATCCTGATCTGCCACGTGTCAAAATATCATTTGTTGACTCCGAATAGGGGTGATCGGAGCCTCCGGTCCTGATCGGAGCTTCCGATCCCGCCACACGTCATGGATGACGTAATATCATCGGTGCCTCCGATCTTTATCGGAGCTTCCGATCGTCCCTTCGGAGCTTCCGATCCGTCCAATCCCCAATTTATTTAATTAGCATTAATCCTTTAATTACTCAATTAGGGTTCGGGCTACTACATTCTCCCCCACTTAAGATATTTCGTCCTCGAAAACAGATCTTAAGTACCGAATGCAAATACAGAAATCAGAAACATTCTTTATTCAAATCAAACGTTTACAGAGTTTGCAACTGAATACAACTTAAAGAATGAAATCAAAACAACTCAGGATGGTCTTTACGCATCCTGTCCTCAAGCTCCCAAGTAGCTTCCTCAGTGCCTCGGCGCTGCCACTGAACTAAAACCAAAGGAATGACTTTGTTCCGTAAAACCTTATCCTTATAATCCAGGATACGAAGAGGTTTCTCAACAAAAGTCAAATCCTTGTCTACCTGAACCTCAGACCGCTGCAGAATATGAGATTCATCCGCCACATACCGTCGCAACAGAGATACGTGGAACACGTCGTGAATGCTGGATAGATGCGGTGGCAAAGCTAGTCGATAAGCCAAATCGCCAATGCTCTCCAAGATCTCAAACGGACCGATAAATCTGGGAGACAACTTGCCCTTAAGGCCAAATCTGAGAATCTTGCGGAAAGGTGACACTCTCAGAAACACTTTCTCCCCGACCTCGAACTGCAAAGGCCTACGCTTGATATTAGCATAGCTGGCCTGACGATCCTGTGCAGTCTTAATCCGTTTCTTGATCTGATCAACAATATCTATCGCCTGCTGGATAAACTCCGGTCCCTCAGCCTGTCTCTCCCCCACTTCTTCCCAGAAGAGTGGAGTACGACAACGTCGCCCATACAACGCCTCAAAAGGTGCCATCCCAATACTAGTGTGATAGCTGTTGTTGTAAGCGAACTCGATCAACGGCAAATGATCCTGCCAGGCTGAACCAAAATCCAAGACGCACGCTCTAAGCATGTCCTCTAACGTACGGATAGTGCGCTCTGACTGACCATCAGTCTCTGGATGATAGGCTGTACTCAAACTGAGAGTAGTACCCATCGCACGCTGAACACTCCCCCAGAATCTAGAAGTAAACCTGGGGTCCCGATCGCTGACAATGCTCACAGGCACTCCATGAAGTCGAACGATCTCCTGAATGTACAACCGAGCCATACGATCCACATTGTACTCCCGGCTATAGGCAATGAAATGCGCTGACTTGGTGAGTCGGTCCACCACAACCCAGATAGCATCACAGTTCCTCGGGGATACCGGCAAATGGGTCACAAATTCCATAGTGATAAACTCCCCTTTCCATTCAGGAATAGGCAGACTGTGAAGCAATCCTCCAGGTCGTCGGTGCTCTGCCTTGACCTGTTGACACACCAAACATCTTGAAACAAACTGATAAACACTGCGTTTCATTCCCTTCCACCAGAAACGAGTACGTAGATCCTTGTACATCTTGTTGCTCCCAGGATGAATACTCAACTTAGTGCGATGTGCCTGAGATAAAATCTCCTCTCGCAACTCTTCATCCTGTGGAATCACAAGCCTACCAGACAAACACAGAAAGCCATCTGACTGATAATGAAATCCAGACGAGCTACCCTCGTTAGCTAGACGAGCTAAACGCTGGATCTTTGAATCAGACATCTGAGCATCTCGGATCCGCGAATACAAGGCTGGCTCAGATAATATCGCAAACATCTGGATACTCTGCATACCTTTCTTATGCTTGAAGGTAAAACCTGAAGTACAACAGTCACTGATTGCACTAGACATCGAACAAGTCTGAAGTGCGGATAGTCGCACCTTGCGACTCAAAGCATCAGCGGTGAGATTAGCAGCTCCCGGATGGTACTTAATCTCGCAATCATAGTCCTTAAGCAAATCCATCCAACGTCTCTGCCTCATGTTCAATTCTGCCTGAGTGAACAAATACTTGAGACTCTTATGGTCGGTGAAGATCTCAAATTTCTCGCCATACAGATAATGACGCCAGATCTTCAAAGCGAACACAATGGCTGCCAACTCCAAATCATGGACTGGGTAGTTGTCCTCGTGAAGCTTCAGCTGTCTAGAAGCGTATGCGATCACATGCCCATTCTGAGTCAGGACACAACCTAACCCCTGAAGAGAAGCATCTGTGTAAACTACATACCCTCTAGATCCTGACGGTAATGCTAACACCGGCGCAGAAGTCAACCGCCGTCGAAGCTCACGGAAATTCTCCTCACACTCGGAGGACCACTCAAAATCCACACCCTTGCGGGTAAGCTGCGTCAACGGTCGAGCTAACTGAGAGAAATTCAGAATGAAGCGACGATAATACCCTGCTAGACCCAGAAAACTACGGATCTCAGCAACTGTCGTCGGACGCGACCAATTAAGTACCGCTTCAATCTTGCTTGGATAAACAGAAATCCCCTCCCTGGATATGATATGGCCAAGAAAAACCACTCTATCCATCCAGAACTCACACTTGCTCAGCTTGGCGTACAATTGCTCATCTTGAAGAGTCTGTAGTACCAACCGCAAGTGAGAAACATGCTCTTCCGTATTACGCGAATACACCAAGATGTCGCCAATGAAGACCACGACAAACTTGTCCAAGTACTCCCTGAAGACACGGTTCATCAGATCCATGAATATAGCCGGCGCATTGGTCAAACCAAATGGCATCACTAGGAACTCGTAATGCCCATAGCGAGTACGGAATGCAGTCTTGGCTACGTCCTGATCACGGACTCTCAACTGATGATACCCAGATCTCAAGTCAATCTTGGAGTAAACTGACGTGCCCTGCAGCTGATCAAACAAGTCATCAATGCGAGGCAACGGATACTTGTTCTTCACAGTGACTCGATTCAGCTGCCGATAGTCAATGCACAGCCGCATCGACCCATCCTTCTTCTTCACGAAGAGAACAGGAGCTCCCCAAGGAGATACACTAGGACGAATGTACCCCTTGTCCAAAAGATCCTGTAGCTGATTCTTCAACTCACGCATCTCTGACGGAGCCAGACGATACGGTGCTCTAAAAATAGGCGAAGTACCCGGCATCAACTCTATGCCAAACTCGACTTCCCTAGCAGGAGGAAAACCCGGAATCTCATCAGGAAACACATCTGTAAATTCATCCACAACAGGAATGCTCTCTATCCCAAAACTCTCAGCGGACAAATCAACTGCATAGATAAGGTAGCCTTCCCCGCCAGACTCCAGAGCTCGACAGGCTCTCAAAGCTGATACCAAAGGCATCGGGGGTCGCGCTCCCTCACCATAGAAAAACCAACTCTCACTCCCTTCCGGATGAAAGCGTACTAATCTCTGATAGCAGTCCACTGAAGCTCGATAGGTAGTCAGCACATCTATTCCCAGAATGCAATCAAAGTCGTCCATCGCCAGGACCATGAGATTCGCTAACAGAATGTTCCCTTCGAACTCTAAAGGGAAACCCATCACTAGACGCTTAGCCAAAGCAGATTGGCCCGTCGGAGTAGAAACAGACATCACTACGTCTAGTGCAATGCATGGTAACTTATGCCTCTTAACAAAACGTGCATAAATGAAGGAATGAGATGCACCAGTGTCAATAAGTAACAGAGCAGGTATACCATAAAGCATAAATGTACCTGCGATGACTTTCTCATTCTCCTCCACAGCCTGATCATGTCTCAGGGCAAACACCTGGCCAGAAGCTCGTGGCCTCAAATGAGAACTCCCAGCAGACTGTCCTTGCGACCTCTGCTGAATGGTAGCCTGAGAACCCGATCCTGAACCAGATCCAGAACCGCCTCCCCCAGACAGTGGACAATCCCTCCGGATATGACCAGTCTCTCCACAACGGAAACAAGCTCCAGAAGCTCTGCGGCACTTGTTGGATGGATGGTTCTTCCCACAGTGATCACACTTCTCCTTCTTACCGTAACGGACAACACCTCCAGAACCAGAGGAAGAAGAAGATCCAGACTTCTTGAAAGTTTGGGCACGGGGACCCAAAGAACTAGAAGGTCTCGACTGAGAGAAAGACCTGTTCCGCCGAATGCTGTCCTCTGCCTGATGACAACGGCTCACCAAACCCTCGTAGGACATGTCGTCGCCAACCGCCACACGGTCATGGATCTTAGGGTTAAGGCCCTGAAGGAACAGATTATACTTCATCTCTGAGCTATCAGCAATCTCGGGGCAATAGGATAGCAGATCAAAGAACCTCTGCTGATACTCATCGATAGACATGGTTCCCTGTCGCAGACTCAGTAGCTCGCCTGCCTTCGACTATCGGAGTGCAGGAGGAAAATACCGCTTTTGGAAAGCTGTGCGAAACTCGGCCCAGGTGGCCACTCCTCTCGCCGCAACAAAAGGTGCAGAAGTAAACCTCCACCACCTGCGCGCATGCCCATCCAGAAGATAGCCAAGGGTCTCCACCTTCTGCTCATCGGTGCATTGGAAAGTATGAGAAGTCGTCTCCATGCGGTCTAACCAGTTCTCCGCATCCTCCGGAGACTCACCTCCAACTAAGGGCTTAGGACCCATAGCTAAGAATCGACGCACAGTGAAACGCTCGTCGTCATGGTGACGATGACGCCGTTCTCGACGAGGCTCCCGGTCGGCATCACCCCAACGCCCACCAACACTGCCATGAGAACTCTGGTCGTCACGATTTGACATCTACAAAAATACCTCAAGATGAGACTAAATCCCAAGAAATCTTTTGCATGCTCTGATACCATAAATGTAGTGACCCTTACCCGGATCACCTACTAAACAGAACTTAGGCATGCAATTAACTTAATAAAACATATATCAGAATAAAACTGCGGAAACCAATAACATTATACAATCCCAAGTAAAGGAATCTGTAATTATCCAATATTATACAACCAAATCGAATAGCTGTATAAACCCAAACAACAGTAATAAAGCCTAGACAAAGCTCCAGCTGGCCAACCACTGACTAGCCCCTCCTGGATCCACCCTCCTCCTCCAATCGCAAACCTGCCCCATGGAATAGGGTGTCCAGAAAATACAGAGTACGAGACGTGAGCATAAAACGCTCAGTGCGAGAGTATGAGTATACATGCATGCAAAGTGAACTCCCTATAGACTCGAGGTCAAGGATCAGATAACAGAGACAGACCGGGCCCTGGTATGTAGCACGCTGTGCCGTCGCTTCAGGAGGTGGCTCCCATACCGAGATAACCGTGGAAATGCCGGACCCAAATCGATGGAAGTCCATCCACTAACAGAATAGGGTACAACCCTACTACAGACATCTCGAAGGAGATACAGCAAGATGCAAATGAATGCAGCATAATATCATGGCATATAAATCATGCAGTCATATAATACATGCATACTCAGTCAGGATATCTCGAACAGTACTTTCGTACCTCAATACAGTGCAAGCTCTACCAACTCTAGGTCCACGCCTATAGTCTGCTCTACACTGCCAAATGATACTACTATCATTAAAGTGCTCTAAAAGCCTTAACTAAGCTATTGTATACTCCTAAATATTTATAGGAAGCAAAAGCTATACCTTCGTCCGTCGTTAGCCCTTTGATGTCGATGCCTCCAGAACTTGGGCACAACTCCGCTACGACTATCGAACGCCTCTCCGACCTCCGGACCAAGCCTAAGAAGACTAGAACAGCTCGAATATGACTAGAAATAGAGAGGAAATCCGGAATTGGCAAGGAGAAATGAAGTCTCGGCCTTCTATTTATAGACAACGATCGGAGCCTCCGATCCTCGATCGCAACGTCCGAACCTCGATCGGAACGTCCGATCCTGCCATCGGAGCTTCCGAAGATCCTGATCTGCCACGTGTCAAAATATCATTTGTTGAGACCGGATAGGGGTGATCGGAGCCTCCGGTCCTGATCGGAGCTTCCGATCCCGCCACACGTCATGGATGACGTAATATCATCGGTGCCTCCGATCCTCATCGGAGCTTCCGATCCCGATCGAAGCTTCCGATCGTCCCTTCGGAGCTTCTGATCCGTCCAATCCCCAATTTATTTAATTAGCATTAATCTTTTAATTACTCAATTAGGGTTCGGGCTACTACAATAAGTGATAACCACTTGGAAAGTCCGTATAGGGTAGTTCGATCATTCATCGTATGAATATCCATTTGCATGCTTTGAACATCTCTATGTTCCATACCAATGAAACGTGGTACTCGGCATCGCAAATGCTAGTCTCAATCTCGAGCGATCCTTATCCTTATTCACGGACGGCTCAATCGACTAGGAACGATTTAGAATATACAGTGACTATAAGATGTGTTTCATGATAGACATCCCCATGTTCTACCACATCTTACATACACTATAGTATATTCAAGGTCTTTATCAAAACAACAATAGTATATCACAATATAACAATATGAAGAAAGATAAAGTCATTGCCATTAATAAAAGTGTAAATTATATTAAACAAAAGATTGTTTATACAAAGAGTCATCAAAGCTCTTATCCACAGGTTGGCTCACCGGGCACCCACTCTTTCAATCTCCCACTTGCCCTAAAGCCAACTAGTCATACTACGTAGACCCATTGCTTCGCGATGTTTGTCAAATAATGGTCCTGGCAAGGGCTTAGTAAGTGGATCAGCGATATTTTCTGCAGAGGCCACTCTTTCGACAGTGATGTCTCCTCTTTCCACGATCTCCCGGATGATGTGGTATTTCCTCAGTACGTGTTTGGATCTTTGATGAGACCTTGGTTCCTTTGCCTGAGCAACGGCACCCGTGTTGTCACAGTACACCGGGACTGGACCAACAACTTCCGGAATAACGCCCAACTCTTGGACGAAATTCCTCATCTAAACGGCCTCTTTGGCAGCAGCTGATGCCGCAATGTATTCTGCCTCAGTGGTGGAATCCGCTGTGGTGTCCTGCTTGGAACTCTTCCAAGAGACAGCACCGCCATTGAGCATGAACACAAATCCAGAGGTTGACTTCGAGTCATCCACGTCACTTTGGAAGCTAGAGTCTGTATAGCCTTCCAATTTTAGTTCTCTTCCTCCATATACCATGAACATATTCTTAGTCCTCCGTAAGTACTTAAGAATGTCCTTCACGGCTTTCCAATGCATTTGACCGGGATTAGCTTGATATCTGCTCGTGACACTCAGAGCAAATGCTACATCCGGTCTGGTAGATATCATCCCATACATGATACTACCTATGGCTGACGCATATGGTACATGTGTCATTTTCTCTATCTCTTCATCAGTCTTGGGACACATAGACTTGGATAGAGAAACTCCATGACACATAGGTAGATGTCCTCTCTTGGACCCATCCATTGAAAACCGTTTCAATATGGTGTCGAAATAGGTTGCTTGAGTGAGTCCTATCATTCTCTTAGATCTATCTCTATAGATCTGTATCCCTAGAATATAGGATGCCTCACCCAAATCCTTCATCGAGAATCTACCTGATAACCATATCTTTGTTGACTGCAACATCCCTACGTCATTCCCAATGAGTAGGATGTCATCAACATAAAGTACTAAGAATGTCACAGCATCCTTAACTACTTTCTTTGTAGTGACCCTTACCCGGATCACCTACTAAACAGAACTTAGGCATGCAATTAACTTAATTAAACAGATATCAGAATAAAACTGTGGAAACCAAAAACATTATACAATCCCAAGTAAAGGAATCTGTACTTTATCCAATAATATACAACCAAATCGAATAGCTGTATAAACCCAAACAACAGTAATAAAACCTAAGCGAAGCTCCAGCCGGCCAACCGCTGACTAGCCCCTCCTGGATCCACCCTCCTCGTCCAATCGCAAACCTGCCCCATGAAATAGGGTGTCCAGAAAAATACAGAGTACGAGACGTGAGCATAAAACGCTCAGTGCGAGAGTATGAGTATACATGCATGCAAAGTGAACTCCCTATAGACTCGAGGTCAAGGATCAGATAACAGAGACAGATCGGGCCCTGGTATGTAGCACGCTGTGCCGTCGCTTCAGGAGGTGGCTCCCATACCGAGATAACCATGGAAACGCCGGACCCAAATCGATGGAAGTCCATCCACTAACAGGATAGGGTACAACCCTACTAACAGACATCTCGAAGGAGATACAGCAAGATGCAAATGAATGCAGCATAATATCATGGCATATAAATCATGCAGTCACATAATACATGCATACTCAGTCAGGCTATCTCGAACAGTACTTTCGTACCTCAATACAGTGCAAGCTCTACCAACTCTAGGTCCACGCCTATAGTCTGCTCTACACTGCCAAATGATACTACTATCATTAAAGTGCTCTAAAAGCCTTAACTAAGATATTGCATACTCCTAAATATTTATAGGAAGCAAAAGCTATACCTTCGTCCGTCGTTATCCCTTTGATGTCGATGCCTCCAGAACTTGGGCACAACTCCGCTACGACTACCGAACGCCTCGCCGACCTCCGGACCAAGCCTAAGAAGACTAGAACAGCTCCAAAAGGACTAGAAAGGAAAGGAAAACTCGGAATTGGCAAATGAAAGTGAAGTCTCGGCCTTCTATTTATAGACAACGATCGGAACTTCCGATTCTTGATCGGAACGTCCGAACCTCGATCGGAACGTTCGATCCTGCCATCGGAGCTTTCGAAGATCCTGATCTGCCACGTGTCAAAATATCACTTGTTGACTCCGGATAGGGGTGATCGGAGCCTCCGGTCCTGATCGGAGCTTCCGATCCAACCACACGTCATGCCTGACGTAAGAACATCGGTGCCTCCGATCGCTCATCGGAGCTTCCGATCCTGTTCGGAGCTTCCGATCGTGCCTTCGGAGCTTCCGATCCATCCAATACCCAATTCAATTTATTAGCATTAATCCTTTAATTACTCAATTAGGGTACGGGCTACTACATTCTTGTACACACATGGTTCCTCCGGGTTCTTGATGAAACCAAAATCCTTTATTGTTTCATCAAATTTCTGGTTCCAACTTCTTGATGCTTGTTTTAGACCATAGATTGATCTCTGAAACTTGCATACCTTATGCTCGCTTCCCATGGATGTGTATCCCACAGGCAGCATCATATAGATATCTTCCTTAATGTTTCTATTAAGAAATGCAGTCTTCACATCCATTTGCCATATCTCATAGTCATACCAAGCAGCTATGGAAATAAGGATTCTTATGGACTTGAACATTGCAACTGGTGAAAAGGTTTCATCATAGTCAACTCCTTGTCTTTGAGTATAACCTTTCGCCACCAATCGCGCCTTGTAGGTCAATACCTTACCATCAGGCCCAAGCTTTCTCTTGTAGATCCATTTACACCCTATTGGAACAATTCCATCGGGAGGATCTACTAAAGACCAAACTTGGTTTGTATGCATCGAATCTATTTCCGACTTCATAGCTTCAAGCCATAAATTTGAATCCGCATCAGAAATTGCTTCTTTGAAGTTTCTTGGATCACATCCAACATCGGGTTCATCTTGATCCCCTTCAAGAAGAAGACCATATCGAATAGGAGGTCTAGAAGTCCTCTCGGATCTTCTAGGTATAGGCGTGTCTATCAATGGTTCCTGAGGTGTAGGATCGTTATTTTGTATTTTGGGTTCTTCTCAAATTTCTTCGAGTTCCATCATCTCGCCTTTCTTATCCAATAAGAACTCCTTCTCCAAGAAGGTGGCATTCCTTGAAACAAACACCTTTGTTTCAGCAGGATGATAGAAATAATATCCGATTGAATTCTTCGGATACCCTACAAAATAACATAAGGTGGATCGACTATCCAACTTATCTCCCACTATCTGCTTCACATAAGCAGGACATCCCCAAATCCTCAAGTACGAATACTTAGGAGCTTTGCCATTCCATAACTCGTATGGTGTTTTGTCCACTGCTTTAGTGTGGACGTTGTTCAACAACAACACCGCCGTTTCAAGCGCATAGCCCCAAAACGAAGGTGGAAGCTCAGTGAAGCTCATCATGGATCGAACCATGTCCAAAAAAGTTTGATTATGACGCTCCGATACACCATTCAGCTGTGGTGTCATAGGAGGAGTCCACTGAGAGAGAATCCCATTCTCTTTCAGATAGTCCAAAAACTCGGTACTTAAGTATTCTCCACCTCGATCCGATCGAAGTGCTTTAATACTTTTACCTAGCTTATTTTCTACTTCAGCCTTGAATTCTTTGAACTTTTCAAATGCTTCAGACTTATATTTCATTAAATATAAATACCCATACCTTGAATAATCATCAATAAATGTAATGAAGTAGGTGTGGCCATATTGAGTACCAATTCTAAATGGACCACAAACGTCTATATGGATCAAATCCAACAGATTTTGACTACGCTCAGGTTTCCCCTTAAAAGGAGATTTAGTCATTTTTCCTTTCAGGCAGGACTCACAAGTAGAAAGAGAGTTAATATCAGACATATCAAACATGCCCTCTCCCACTAGCTTGTTCATCCTCCTTGAGGAAATATGACCTAGCCTAGCATGCCAAAGGTTTGCCGGGTTTTGACTATCGATTTTCCTTTTGTTTGTTGTTACCGGTTTATCAACATAATTTATTGGAACGTCTTTTAATTTTAAGTTATATAGATCATTTTCAAGTTGTCCATTTCCAATCAAACATTCATTCTTGTAAATATTGCAAATCCCATTCACAAAATTGCAAGAATAACCATCTCTATCAAGCATAGAAACGGAAATAATGTTTTTAATCAAATCTGGAACAAATAAAACATCTCTCAAAAGTAACTTAAAATCGTTCTGCAAAATTAAATAAACATATCCCACAGCTTTAGCTTCAACTCTGGAACCATTTCCGAGCCTCAGCTGGGTCTCACCCATTCTAAGCTTGCGACTTCTTGTCATCACCTGCAAATCATTGCAAATGTGAGATCCACATCCGGTATCCAATACCCAAGAAGTAGTGTTAAGTGAAACATTTATTTCAATATAGAACATACCCTTCGCAGTTCGCAACTGCTCTAGATATTCCTTGCAGTTACGTTTCCAATGACCGGGCTTCTTGCAATAATGGCAAACATCCTTGGACTTTTCCATGTTTGAAGCCTTTGTATTGTACTTCTTCTTGGGTTCGGTTTTCTTGGGTGGGGTAGAACGTTTCTTACCCTTTGTACTTGGCCCCTTCTTAGCAGAAGAAGAGGAGCCCACCAAGAAAGCCGGTTTATCCTTCTTTAAAGTGGATTCATATGTTACAAGCATATTGACCATCTCTTCAAGGGAGACCTCTATCTTGTTCATATTTAAATTCACCACAAATCCGTCAAACGAAGAAGGAAGAGATAGAAGTAATAAGTCCACGTTGAGTTCATGCTCCAACACCAAATCAAGCGTTACCAACTTCTGTATGAGCCAAATCACTCGTACCCCATGATCACGGACCGAAGTCCCTTCACGCATGCGACACGTCATTAGCTCTTTTACAGTAGCGAACCTTTCAGCTCTCGATTGAGCCCCAAAAAGTTCTTTGAGTTGTACGTGAATGTCAGCAGCATTCACGGTATCCTCAAATCGCCTCTGGAGTTCATCAGACATCGAGGCTTGCATATAGCATTTGGCCTTGATATCATGGTCCCACCATGTATCAAGTTTGGCCAACTCTTCCGGACTTATGTCAGCTGGTGCTTCCTTCGGAGGAGATTTTTCTAACACGTAGAGCATCTTCTCTGAGGTTAAGACAATCTTCAACTTACGGAACCATTCCGTATAGTTTGCGCCAGTCAGTTTATTTTTTTCGAGGATAGAGAATAGTGGATTACGCGAATTCATCTTAATGAAATACTGAAAAGAAACAGACAATAATCAGTGATTGTTTAATTAATTTACTAAGACATAAAATATGCGAAATTTATTTTATGAATCTCACTCCCACTATTTTAACGATTTCACTACCCTCTAGTGAAAACGGGAAACTGTTTTTCTTAGTGAGAACATGGAGTCCAATTGAAAAACTATGGTCCCGAATAATATCAGCCAACCATAATTTTCAAAAGGTAGAGCCCAATTGCTTCCAAAGCAACCTCCACGTTTTTACCTCATGTCCAATAAGGGCCCAATAATATGACGCCGTTTATTGTGACATGTCAAGATGACCCATCAATATTAAGTTGTGATGGACGGTCGCCATGTGGATCCCCCAATAATATGAGCCGATCCCATGGGAGTTCCACCCAACTTACAACATGTGTCGATCCAATGTACAGCTTTCCGACGAACGGGCCCTCCCAATAATATGAGCCGGACCGTATCTGCGGGTAGCATCTCATACATTGATCGTTGATGGAAGGTAGGAACATTTAAACAATTTTAAATTTCCTTTATTTATCTTGATATCAATTTTAAATCATATTTAAAATGAGGGATTTTAATTTCGAAAATTTGTCTCATCATTTTAAAAATTTGTATGCTTGCCGGATTCACACAATTTAGTCTAAAACATGCATACAATAATAATATCATATATTATATAGGATGATCGATTCCATTTCTAATCGACCCGTGGTTGCCAATCACGAGTCTAAGTCCAATCCTAGGTAATATGCAGGTATGCAATGCAATCCTATTACATTGAGCTTCCAATTTACATTTCTTCAGTCTTTATTGTTTGCTGGGCCCACCTCCGTCTTCAAATCTTCATCTCCCACTAAGTCTAATGTACTTATAATAAATAACCATGACAAGTAGGGGATACATTTTAAGGGGTGGGAACGGGCCATAAACCAGGCCCACTTTTATTACATATGACAATTCATATTTGGCCATAAACCAGGCCCATTAATAAATCCAACAACAATAAAAACAAATGTAAATTCCTAACATACACCTACAAAATTGGTCATGACAATCGATCCTTATCCAATAGTATTTAATTCAAAATTAATTTATTGGATAACATGCAATGACAATTTAAATTAAAAAGGATAAAATCATATTCCATATATAAAATCTTATTTTACATACAAAATCATATTTTATCTTTTTATCAAATAAAATCATATTTTACATATAAAATCCAATTTTATACATAAAATCATATTTTACTCAATATTTCCATAAGATCATATCTTATCATCAATTGTACCAAAAATAATTAATTTCATAAAATCTGATTTAACGGATAAAATCTATAAATTTTCCAAAAATTCAAATTTATCCAAAAATCAATTTTAAAATTTACGGACTCGAACAATTCGATCCGACGCCTCGTGGACCAATCAAAAACAATTTTCGATCGGACCAAAAATAGAATTTTAACATATTAAAATTTTAATTTTTAAAAATAAAAATTAATTTTTCGCGGGCCGCACGGGACGCTCCCGGGCTGCCCACGCCCCAAAAGGGCTCGGGTCGGTCAGCCCGGCTGCCCTGGGTAGCGATCACGTTGCTGCCCATGGGCAGCGCCGTGCGCCGCCCGTGTTTTTGCCCAAAAAATTTTTATTTTAAAAAAAAAATTATTTTGTTTCAAAAACCGAGGCTAAAAATTTTTGTACAATCGATTAATTTAATCGCTTGATCTGAGCAACCTGGCTCTGATACCACTGTTGGAGAACGGCGATCAGATCAATCAGAATTGATACCCGGTGCAGCGGAAGTTTAAAAATTTTATATGGAACGATTCCATAATGGGTATCAAAACTTAATGATTAAATTGTGCGTGTAAAAATTAAATAACAATTATAAATTTTTACCTCCAATCTCGAATCGAGATTATGGACACCAACAGATTACTCAGCTCTTGTTGTATATCCCAAGAACTGATGGACGAACTGTTCTTCAATCAGGTCCACGAACAGAGATTTAATCCCTCTGATAGATTGCACTAGAAAATCTATCAGAAGTTTCTACGAAGAGAATTAACGAATTTGATCCGTTAAACCAGACTGCAAATTCAAAATTCACAGGCTGGATTTTTTCCCGAGCAGAGGGGAGGGGGGCGGCCACTTCAGAGAAAACAAAGCTATGGTTTTCAAAAATATTTTGTGACCTCTGTTGTGTAATTTCTGTACTGCAATAACTTATTTATAATGTGGGCTGCTAACAGCTTAGGGCCCATTAGTCATAAGTTCAAGCCTGACAAGCAAAGCCCGCATGTTCAGAAATTAATATAAAATTCATCGTGACTCAGATTGATAAACCAATTTCACCAATGTTCACAGAAACCATTTCTGCATCTTTTAGAGTCAAGATAAATTTTCTGAATCCGAATTCAGTGATTTCCAAAAATGCCCATCCCTATGTCATTTTAGGAAATATTACTCCTCTACTCTTAAATAAGAAGTCCCACTTCTTTGTTCATTAAATTTAACTCTTTAAATTTAACTATCTCAACGGGGATTAAAAATCCATTACTCTGTGTGACCCTCAATGGTTCAGGGATACAGCTAGCCGTGGGCTCACAACTCCTTGTGACTCGGAACAACCATTTCCGACTTGCCCATCGAATCATGGTAAGAGCGCCTAGCAACATCGCCCCATGATTCCCTAGGTATCACTGATAGTGCCTACAAGAACCAGTAGATTTTGGTTAGCGTACAGTACGGTCCCTTCATCCATATATCCCGATCGAATCAACAACCATTGGTAAATCGAGAGTCGTTCGAGATTCGATAACTATGCAATACATCTTGAAGATCAAATAGTGACATCGCAGGTGCTACTAAGAAACCATTTCTTAAAACACATCATGTACTCTGGCCAGAGATTCGTCACACTAATATCTCCTCAGATTGCATAGGATATCCACACTCGCAAGTATGTGGTGAATCCTTGAAAACAAAGCATCGACTCCTATATGTGTCGTAACTGTACCCAATCCCGACACCTGATGACCCTAATAGAGTCGGTAAACGAGTCAAAGTACAATACTAGCATATAGAGTCTCAATGATGTTTCAAGTAGTAAGGAGTAATGGTGTACAACCAAAACTGCGGACTTTATCCACTCGATAAGTGATAACCACTTGGAAAGTCCGTATAGGGTAGTTCGATCATTCATCGTATGAATATCCATTTGCATGCTTTGAACATCTCTATGTTCCATACCAATGAAACGTGGTACTCGGCATCGCAAATGCTAGTCTCAATCTCGAGCGATCCTTATCCTTATTCACGGATGGCTCAATCGGCTAGGAACGATTTAGAATATACAGTGACTATAAGATGTGTTTCATGATAGACATCCCCATGTTCTACCACATCTTACATACACTATAGTATATTCAAGGTCTTTATCAAAACAACAATAGTATATCACAATATAACAATATGAAGAAAGATAAAGTCATTGCCATTAATAAAAGTGTAAATTATATTAAACAAAAGATTGTTTATACAAAGAATAATCAAAGCCCTTAGCCACAAGTTGGCTCACCGGGCACCCACTCTTTCAAATATCCATGCATCAACAATTAAGCTCTAAAAGCCTTAACTAAGCTATTGCATACAAACCAAGTTTGGTCTTTAGTAGATCCTCCCGATGGAATTGTTCCAATAGGGTGTAAATGGATCTACAAGAGAAAGCTTGGGCCTGATGGTAAGGTATTGACCTACAAGGCGCGATTGGTGGCGAAAGGTTATACTCAAAGGCAAGGAGTTGACTATGATGAAACCTTTTCACCAGTTGCAATGTTCAAGTCCATAAGAATCCTGATTGCCATAGCTGCATGGTATGACTATGAGATATGGCAAATGGATGTGAAGACTGCTTTTCTTAATGGAGACATTAAGGAAGAAATCTATATGAAGCAGCCTGAGGGGTACACATCCATGGGAAGCGAGCATAAGGTATGCAAGCTTCAGAGATCAATTTATGGTCTAAAACAAGCATCAAGAAGTTGGAACCAGAAATTTGATGAAACAATTAAAGATTTTGGTTTCATCAAGAACCCGGAGGAACCTTGCGTGTACAAGAAAGTAGTTAAGGATGCGGTGACATTCTTAGGACTTTATGTTGATGACATCCTACTCATTGGGAATGATGTAGGGATGTTGCAGTCAACAAAGATATGGTTATCAGGTAGATTTTCGATGAAGGATTTGGGAGAGGCATCCTACATTCTTGGGATACAGATCTATAGAGATAGGTCTAAGAGAATGATAGGACTCACTCAATCAACCTACATCGATACCATATTGAAACGGTTTTCAATGGATGGGTCCAAAAGAGGACATCTACCCATGTGTCATGGAGTTTCTCTATCCAAGTCTATGTGTCCCAAGACTGATGAAGAGATAGAGAATATGACACATGTACCATATGCGTCAGCTATAGGTAGTATCATGTATGGGATGATATCTACCAGACCGGATGTAGCATTTGCTCTGAGTGTCACGAGCAGATATCAGTCTAATCCTGGTCAAATGCATTGGAAAGCCGTGAAGGACATTCTTAAGTACTTGCGAAGGACTAAGAATATGTTCATGGTTTATGGAGGACGAGAACTCAAATTGGAAGGCTATACCGACTCTAGCTTCCAAAGTGATGTGGATGACTCGAAGTCAACCTCTGGATTTGTGTTCATGCTCAATGGCGGTGCTGTCTCTTGGAAGAGTTCCAAGCAGGACACCACAGCGGATTCCACCACTGAGGCTGAATACATTGCAGCATCAGCTGCTGCTAAAGAGGCCGTTTGGATGAGGAAGTTCGTCCAAGAGTTGGGCGTCATTCCTGAATTTGTTGGTCCAGTCCCGGTGTACTGTGACAACACGGGTGCCGTTGCTCAAGCAAAGGAACCAAGGTCTCATCAAAGATCCAAACACGTACTGAGGAAATACCACATAATCCGGAGATTGTGGAAAGAGGAGACATCATTGTCGAACGAGTGGCCTCTGCAGACAATATCGCTGATCCGCTTACTAAGCCCTTGCCAGGACCATTGTTTGACAAACATCGCGAAGCAATGGGTCTACGTAGTATGACTAGTTGGCTATAGGGCAAGTGGGAGATTGTAAGAGTGGGTGCCCAGTGAGCCAACTGTGTGGCTATGGGCTTTGATGACTCTTTGTATAAACAATCTTTTGTTTAATATTATTTACACTTTTATGGCAATGACTTTATATTACTTCATATTGTTATATTGTGATATACTATTGTTGTTTTGATAAAGACCTTGAATATACTATAGTGTATGTAAGATGTGGTAGAACATGGAGATATCTATCATGAAATACATCTTATAGTCACTGTATATTCTAAAAACCGTTCCTAGTCGATTGAGCCGTCCGATAATAAGGATAAGGATCGCTCGAGTTTGAGACTAGCATTTGCGATGCGGAGTACCACGTTTCATTGGTAGGGAACATGGAGATGTTCGAAGCATGCAAATGGATATTCATAGGATGAATAATCGAACTACCCTATCCGGACTTTCCAAGTGGTTATCACTTATCGAGTGGATAAAGTCCGCGGTTTTGGTTGTACACCATTAGTCCTTACGACTTGAAACATCATGGAGACTCTATATGCTAGTGCTGTGCTTTGACTCGTTTACCGACTCTATGGGGGTCATCAGGTGTCGAGATTGGGTACAGTTACGACACATATAGGAGTCAATGCATTGTTGTCAAGGATTCACCACATACTTGCGAGTGTGGATATCCTATGCGATCTGAGGAGATATTAGTGTGACAAATCTCTGGCCAGAGTACTTGATGTGATTTAAGAAATGGTTTCTTAGTAGCACATGCGATGTCACTAATTTGATCTTCAAGATGCATTGCATAGTTATCGAATCTTGAGCGACTCTCGATATACCAATGGTTGTTGATTCGATCGGGATATATGGATGAAGGGACCGTACTGTACGCTAACCAAAATCTACTGGTTCTTGTAGGCACTATCAGTGATACCTAGGGAATCATGGGGCGATGTTGCTAGGCGCTTTACCATGATTCGTTGGGCAAGTCGGAAAGTGTTGTTCCGAGTCACAAGGAGTTGTGAGCCCACGGCTAGCTGTATCCCTGAACCATTGAGGGTCACACAGTGTAATGGAGTTTTAATCCCCGTTGAGATAGTTAAATTTAAAGAGTTAAATTTAATGAACTAAGGAGTTGGACTTCTTAAATAAGAGTAAGGGAGTAGGATTTCCTAAAATGACATAGGGATGGACATTTTTGGAAACCACTGAATTCGGATTCAGGAAAATTTATCTTGACTTTAAAATGTGCAGAAATGGTTTCTGTGCACATTGGTGAAATCGGTTCATCAATCGGAGTCACGATGAATTTTATATTAATTTCTGAACGTGCGGGCTTTGCTTGTCGGGCCCTAGCTTATGACTAATGGGCCCTAAGGTGTTAGTGGCCTGCATTATAAATAAGTTATTGCAGTACAGAAATTACACACAACAGGTCATTATTTTGAGAGCAAAATTTCGAACCCTAGCCTCTCTCATAATTAAATCGGCCGAACCCTCCTTGCTCTGTCAGAGAAATTCCGGTCTGTGATTTTTGAATTGCAGCCAGGAATAACGAATCAGATTCGTTTAATCTCTTCGCAGAAAAATTCTGATAGATTTTCTAGTGCAATCTATCAGAGGGATTTAAACCCCATTCGTGGACCTGATTGAAGGAGTTCATCAGTTCCTGGGAGATACAAGAAGCGCAGAGAAATCTGTGTGGTGTCCATTAATCTCGATTCGAGATTGAAGGTAAAATTTAATAATAGTTATTTAATTTTACACACACAAATAATTTAATCGTTAAACGGTTTGATACCCACACTATGGAATTGTTCCATAATAAAATTTTTAAACTTCCGCTGCACCGGGTATCAATCGTGATTGATCTGAGAGCACTGTTTTCCAACAGTGGTATCAGAGCCAGGTTGCTCAGATCAAACGATTAAATTAATCGATTGTACAAAATATTTGAATCTCGGTTTTTGGAAAACAAAATAAATATTTTTAAATAAAAAATTTTTTTCCGGGGCAAAACCCGGGCAGCGATTGGATCGCTGCCCGGTGGGGCAGCAATTGTTGCTGCCCCGGGCGGCGCACGGCGCCGCCCAGGACGGCGACCGTCGCCGCCCAGGGCGGCGCACAGCGCCGCCCAGGGGCGGCGTTCGGCGCCGCCCAGGACGGCGCACGGCGCCGCCAGGGCAGCGAGAGTGCTGCCCTAAGGGGGCAGCCGGGCTGCCCCCGGCCCGCGCCCCGGGTGCGGGCCGGCCCGGGAGTGTCCCGGGCGGCCCGCGAGAAAAATTTTATTTTTATTTAAAAAAAATTAATTTTAATGTGTTGAAATTTTATTTTTGGTCCGGTCAAAAATTGTTTTTGATTGGTTCACGAGATTTCGGATCGAATTGTTCGAGCCCGTAAATTTTAAAATTGATTTTTGGAAAATTTTAATATTTTATCCTTAAATTGAATTTTGAAATCAATTATTTTTGGTACAATTGATGATAAGATATGATCTTATGATATATTAAGTAAAATATGATTTTATTTGTAAAATTGGATTTTATAGATAAAATATGATTTTATTTGATATAGAGATAAAATATGATTTTATATGTGAAATGAGATTTTATATATAAAATATGATTTTATCTTGTTTAAATTTGAATTGCCACTGCATGTTATCCAATAAATTAATTTTGAATTAAATGTTATTGGATAAGGATGATCGATTGCCATGACCAATTTTGTAGGTGTATGTTAGGAATTTACATTTTGTTTTTATTGTTGTTGGTTTTATTAATGGGCCTGGTTTATGGCCCGATATGAATGTCATATGTAATAAAAGTGGGCTTGGTTTATAGCCCGTTCCCACCCCTAAAAATGTATCCCCTACTTGTCATTGTTATTTATTGTAAATACATTAGATTTAGTGGGAGATCAAGATTTGAAGACGGTGGGCCCAGCAGACAATAAAGACTGAAGAAATGTAAATTGGAAGCACATGTAATAGGATTGCATTGCATACTGCATATTACCTAGGATTGGACTAAGACCCGTGATTGGCAACCACGGGTCAATTAGAAATGGAATCGATCATCCTATATAATATTTGATATTATGATTGTATGCATGTTTAGACATAAATTGCGTGAATCCGGCAAGCATGCAATAAAATGAATATGATGAGACAAATATTTTTATAATTAAAAATCCCTCATTTTAAATATGATTTAAAATTTATATCAAGATAAATAAAGGAAATTTAAATTTGTTTAAATGTTCCCACCTTCCATCAACGGTCAATGTATGTGATGCTACCCGCGGATACGGTCCGGCTCATATTATTGGGGGGGCCCGTCCGTCGGAAAGCTGTACATTGGATCGACAAATGTTGTAAGTTGGGTGGAACTCCCATGGGATCGGCTCATATTATTGGGGGATCCACATGGCGACCGTCCATCACAACTTAATATTGATGGGTCATCTTGACATATCACTTTAAACGGCGTCATATTATTGGGCCCTTATTGGACATGAGGTAAACACATGGGGGTTGCTTTGGAAGCAATTGAGCTCTACCTTTTGAGAATTATGGTTGGCTGATATTATTCGGGACCATAAGTTTGTCAATTGGACTCCATGTTCTCACTAAGGAAAAAGTTTCCCGTTTTCACTAGAGGGTAGTGAAATCGTTAAAATAGTGGGAGTGAGATTCATAAAATTAAATTCGCCTATTTTATGTCTTAGTAAATTGTTAAACAATCATTGATATATGTCTGTTTTTCTTTTCAGTATTTCATATGATGAATTCGCGTAATCCATTATTCTCGATCCTCGAACAAAACAAGTTGACTGGCGCCAACTATACGGAATGGTTCCAAAAGTTGAAGATTGTCTTAACTTCGGAGAAAATGCTCTACGTGTTAGAGAAAGCACCTCCGAAGGAAGCACCATCTGACATAAGTCCGGAGGAATTGGCCAAACTTGATGCATGGTGTGATCATGACATCAAGACCAAATGCTATATGCAAGCCTCGATGTCTGATGAACTCCAGAGGCGATTTGAGGACACGGTGAATGCTGCTGACATTCACACGCAACTCAAGGAACTTTTTGGGGCTCAGTCGAGGGCTGAAAGGTTCGCTACTGTTAAGGAGTTGATGACGTGCCGCATGCGTGAAGGGACTTCGGTCCGTGATCATGGGGTACGAGTGATTTGGCTCATACAGAAGTTGGCGACCCTAGATTTGGTGTTGGAGCATGAACTCAATGTTGATTTATTGCTTCTGTCTCTTCCTTCTTCATTTGATGGATTTGTGATAAATTTTAATATGAACAAGATAGAGGCCACCCTTGAAGAGATGGTCAATATGCTCGTTACATATGAATCCACACTTAAGAAGGATAAGCCAGCTTTCTTGGTGGGCTCCTCATCTTCTGCGAAGAAGGGGCCAAGTATGAAGGGCAAGAAACGTTCTACCCCACCCAAGAAAGTCGAGCCCGAGAAGAAGCAAAAGACAAAGGCTTCAAACAATGGAAAATCCAAGGATGTTTGCCATTACTGCAAGAAGCCGGGTCATTGGAAGCGCAACTGCAAGGAATATCTTGAGCAGTTGGGAACTGCAAAGGGTATGTTCTATATTGAAATAAACATGTCACTTAATACAACTTCTTGGGTATTGGATACCGGATGTGGATCTCACATTTGCAATGATTTGCAGGTGATGACAAGAAGTCGCAGGCTTAGAATGGGTGAGACCCAGCTGAGGCTCGGGAATGGTTCCAGAGTTGAAGCTACGGCCATTGGAGATGTTTGTTTGACTTTGCAGAACGGTTTTAAATTATTGTTAAGAGATGTTTTATTTGTGCCAGATTTAATTAAAAACATTATTTCTATTTCTATGCTTGATAGAGATGGTTATTCTTGCAATTTTGTGAATGGGATTTGCAATATTTACAAGACTGAATGTTTAATTGGAAATGGACAACTTGAAAACGATCTATACAACTTAAAACTAAAAGACGTTCCAGTGAATTATGTTGATAAACCGGCGACAACAAACAAAAGGAAAATCGATAGTCAAAACCCGGCAAACCTTTGGCATGCTAGGCTAGGTCATATTTCCTCAAGGAGGATGAACAAGCTAGTGGGAGAGGGCATGTTTGATATGTCTGATATTAATTCTCTACCTACTTGTGAATCCTGCCTAAAAGGAAAAATGACAAAATCTCCTTTTAAGGGGAAACCTGAGCGTAGTCAGAATCTGTTGGATTTGATCCATACAGATGTTTGTGGTCCATTTAGAGTAGGGACTCAACATGGCCACACCTACTTCATTACCTTTACTGATGATTATTCAAGGTATGGGTATTTATATTTAATGAAATATAAGTCTGAAGCATTTGAAAAGTTCAAAGAATTCAGGGCTGAAGTAGAAAACAAGCTAGGTAAAAGTATTAAAGCACTTCGATCGGATCGAGGTGGAGAATACTTGAGTACCGAGTTTTTGGACTATCTGAAAGAGAATGGGATTCTCTCTCAGTGGACTCCTCCTATGACACCACAGCTTAATGGTGTATCGGAGCGTCGTAATCGAACTTTGTTGGACATGGTTCGATCTATGATGAGCTTCACTGAGCTTCCACCTTCGTTTTGGGGCTATGCGCTTGAAACGGCGGTATTGTTGTTGAACAACGTCCACACTAAAGCAGTGGACAAAACACCATACGAGTTATGGAATGGCAAAGCTCCTAAGTATTCGTACTTGAGGATTTGGGGATGTCCTGCTTACGTGAAGCGGACAGTGGGAGATAAGTTGGATAGTCGATCCAGCTTATGTTATTTTGTAGGGTATCCTAAGAATTCAATCGGATATTATTTCTATTATCCTGCTGAAACAAAGGTGTTTGTTTCTAGGAATGCCACCTTCTTGGAGAAGGAGTTCTTATTGGATAAGAAAGGCGAGATGATGGAACTCGAAGAAGTTCGAGAAGAACCCGAAATACAAAATAACGATCCTACACCTCACTCAGGAACCATTGCTGGACACGCCTGCACCTAGAAGATCCAAAAGGACTTCTAGACCTCCAGTTCGATATGGTCTTCTTCTTGAAGGGGATCAAGATGAACCCGACATTGGATGTGATCCAAGAAACTTCAAGGAAGCAATTTCTGATGCGGATTCGAATTTATGGCTTGAAGCTATGCAGTCAGAATTGGATTCGATGCATACAAACCAAGTTTGGTCTTTAGTAGATCCTCCCGATGGAATTGTTCCAATAGGGTGTAAATGGATCTACAAGAGAAAGCTTGGGCCTGATGGTAAGGTATTGACCTACAAGGCGCGATTGGTGGCGAAAGGTTATACTCAAAGGCAAGGAGTTGACTATGATGAAACCTTTTCACCAGTTGCAATGTTCAAGTCCATAAGAATCCTGATTGCCATAGCTGCATGGTATGACTATGAGATATGGCAAATGGATGTGAAGACTGCTTTTCTTAATGGAGACATTAAGGAAGAAATCTATATGAAGCAGCCTGAGGGGTACACATCCATGGGAAGCGAGCATAAGGTATGCAAGCTTCAGAGATCAATTTATGGTCTAAAACAAGCATCAAGAAGTTGGAACCAGAAATTTGATGAAACAATTAAAGATTTTGGTTTCATCAAGAACCCGGAGGAACCTTGCGTGTACAAGAAAGTAGTTAAGGATGCGGTGACATTCTTAGGACTTTATGTTGATGACATCCTACTCATTGGGAATGATGTAGGGATGTTGCAGTCAACAAAGATATGGTTATCAGGTAGATTTTCGATGAAGGATTTGGGAGAGGCATCCTACATTCTTGGGATACAGATCTATAGAGATAGGTCTAAGAGAATGATAGGACTCACTCAATCAACCTACATCGATACCATATTGAAACGGTTTTCAATGGATGGGTCCAAAAGAGGACATCTACCCATGTGTCATGGAGTTTCTCTATCCAAGTCTATGTGTCCCAAGACTGATGAAGAGATAGAGAATATGACACATGTACCATATGCGTCAGCTATAGGTAGTATCATGTATGGGATGATATCTACCAGACCGGATGTAGCATTTGCTCTGAGTGTCACGAGCAGATATCAGTCTAATCCTGGTCAAATGCATTGGAAAGCCGTGAAGGACATTCTTAAGTACTTGCGAAGGACTAAGAATATGTTCATGGTTTATGGAGGACGAGAACTCAAATTGGAAGGCTATACCGACTCTAGCTTCCAAAGTGATGTGGATGACTCGAAGTCAACCTCTGGATTTGTGTTCATGCTCAATGGCGGTGCTGTCTCTTGGAAGAGTTCCAAGCAGGACACCACAGCGGATTCCACCACTGAGGCTGAATACATTGCAGCATCAGCTGCTGCTAAAGAGGCCGTTTGGATGAGGAAGTTCGTCCAAGAGTTGGGCGTCATTCCTGAATTTGTTGGTCCAGTCCCGGTGTACTGTGACAACACGGGTGCCGTTGCTCAAGCAAAGGAACCAAGGTCTCATCAAAGATCCAAACACGTACTGAGGAAATACCACATAATCCGGGAGATTGTGGAAAGAGGAGACATCATTGTCGAACGAGTGGCCTCTGCAGACAATATCGCTGATCCGCTTACTAAGCCCTTGCCAGGACCATTGTTTGACAAACATCGCGAAGCAATGGGTCTACGTAGTATGACTAGTTGGCTATAGGGCAAGTGGGAGATTGTAAGAGTGGGTGCCCAGTGAGCCAACTGTGTGGCTATGGGCTTTGATGACTCTTTGTATAAACAATCTTTTGTTTAATATTATTTACACTTTTATGGCAATGACTTTATATTACTTCATATTGTTATATTGTGATATACTATTGTTGTTTTGATAAAGACCTTGAATATACTATAGTGTATGTAAGATGTGGTAGAACATGGAGATATCTATCATGAAATACATCTTATAGTCACTGTATATTCTAAAAACCGTTCCTAGTCGATTGAGCCGTCCGATAATAAGGATAAGGATCGCTCGAGTTTGAGACTAGCATTTGCGATGCGGAGTACCACGTTTCATTGGTAGGGAACATGGAGATGTTCGAAGCATGCAAATGGATATTCATAGGATGAATAATCGAACTACCCTATCCGGACTTTCCAAGTGGTTATCACTTATCGAGTGGATAAAGTCCGCGGTTTTGGTTGTACACCATTAGTCCTTACGACTTGAAACATCATGGAGACTCTATATGCTAGTGCTGTGCTTTGACTCGTTTACCGACTCTATGGGGGTCATCAGGTGTCGAGATTGGGTACAGTTACGACACATATAGGAGTCAATGCATTGTTGTCAAGGATTCACCACATACTTGCGAGTGTGGATATCCTATGCGATCTGAGGAGATATTAGTGTGACAAATCTCTGGCCAGAGTACTTGATGTGATTTAAGAAATGGTTTCTTAGTAGCACATGCGATGTCACTAATTTGATCTTCAAGATGCATTGCATAGTTATCGAATCTTGAGCGACTCTCGATATACCAATGGTTGTTGATTCGATCGGGATATATGGATGAAGGGACCGTACTGTACGCTAACCAAAATCTACTGGTTCTTGTAGGCACTATCAGTGATACCTAGGGAATCATGGGGCGATGTTGCTAGGCGCTTTACCATGATTCGTTGGGCAAGTCGGAAAGTGTTGTTCCGAGTCACAAGGAGTTGTGAGCCCACGGCTAGCTGTATCCCTGAACCATTGAGGGTCACACAGTGTAATGGAGTTTTAATCCCCGTTGAGATAGTTAAATTTAAAGAGTTAAATTTAATGAACTAAGGAGTTGGACTTCTTAAATAAGAGTAAGGGAGTAGGATTTCCTAAAATGACATAGGGATGGACATTTTTGGAAACCACTGAATTCGGATTCAGGAAAATTTATCTTGACTTTAAAATGTGCAGAAATGGTTTCTGTGCACATTGGTGAAATCGGTTCATCAATCGGAGTCACGATGAATTTTATATTAATTTCTGAACGTGCGGGCTTTGCTTGTCGGGCCCTAGCTTATGACTAATGGGCCCTAAGGTGTTAGTGGCCTGCATTATAAATAAGTTATTGCAGTACAGAAATTACACACAACAGGTCATTATTTTGAGAGCAAAATTTCGAACCCTAGCCTCTCTCATAATTAAATCGGCCGAACCCTCCTTGCTCTGTCAGAGAAATTCCGGTCTGTGATTTTTGAATTGCAGCAAGGAATAACGAATCAGATTCGTTTAATCTCTTCGCAGAAAACTTCTGATAGATTTTCTAGTGCAATCTATCAGAGGGATTTAAACCCCATTCGTGGACCTGATTGAAGGAGTTCATCAGTTCCTGGGAGATACAAGAAGCGCAGAGAAATCTGTGTGGTGTCCATTAATCTCGATTCGAGATTGAAGGTAAAATTTAATAATAGTTATTTAATTTTACACACACAAATAATTTAATCGTTAAACGGTTGATACCCACACTATGGAATTGTTTCATAATAAAATTTTTAAACTTCCGCTGCACCGGGTATCAATCGTGATTGATCTGAGAGCACTGTTTTCCACACCTAGATCTGAGTTATAAGGCTTAGGAATCGAGAGAGAAGAGAGGGAATTGGTGTGAGAAAATGAATTCTCGGACCCTCTATTTATAGGCAACGTTCGGAGCCTCCGAACCCGGTTTGGACCGTCCGAAATCGATCGGAACCTTTGATCGCACCTTCGGAGCGTCCAATCGCTCAATATTACGTCAGCCATGATGTCACCTTGCTGACGTAAGTGATGATGTGTGCCTTGGTCCAGATCGGAGCTTCCGATCTTGTCGACGGAGCGTCCGATCTCGATCGGAGCCTCCGATCCTGGCACGGAGCTTCCGATCCACTTCGGATCGTTCGAACTCCTCTTCGGACCGTCCGATCCTGCTGAACCAATTCAACTAATTCGAGTGCTCTGAATCCATTTCCGAAGTCCGTTATCCCAACAGGAACTTACTTAATCATGTTTTACTTAATCTAGGCATGATCAAATGTCTAATTACTCATTAACCACTAATTAGAAATGTGGGTTACTACATTCTCCCCCACTTAAGAAATTTCATCCTCGAAATTTAAGTTTTAGAGGAAAACATAAATAGCCAACTAAACGTTCTTTAATACAACTGAACAAGTACAAACTCGATACAAAGAAGTACAAAATCTCAAAATAACTCGGGGTGCTCGGCTAACATCCGGCTCTCCAACTCCCAAGTAGCTTCCTCTGTCCCTCTGCGTTGCCACTGTACCATAACCAATGGTATGCTCTTGTTACGAAGTACCTTGTCTTTCCTGTCAAGAATCCCTAGGGGTTTCTCCACATACGATAGATCTCGATCTAACTTTACCTCGGTCGGATGCAAAATATGCGACTCATCCGTCACATACTGCCTCAAAAAGGACACGTGAAACACATCTTGGATCTCCGGAAGATTGGGTGGCAAGGCCAGACGATAAGCAACATCCCCAAACTTCTCGAGAATCTCGAAAGGACCAATGAATCTAGGTGTCAGCTTACCCTTGCGACCAAACCACATCACCTTCCGGAAAGGTGACACACGCAAGAAAACATACTCTCCTACCTCAAAATGAAGTGGCCTGCGGTGAGTGTTCGCGTAGCTAGCCTGTCGATCCTGGGCTGCCTTAACCCTGCGTCGGATCAACTCTACTGCATCAATCATATGTTGAATCATCTGAGGACCCTTAACCTGACGCTCGCCAACCTCGTCCCAAAACAAAGGTGTACGACAACGACGTCCATAAAGAGCCTCAAATGGTGCCATGACAATGCTGCGATGAAAACTATTGTTGTAGGCGAACTCCACCAAGGGTAAATGATCATGTCACGCTGGACCAAAATCCATCACCGCTGCGCGAAGCATATCCTCTAGAGTGCGAATAGTACGCTCCGACTGTCCGTCCGTCTCTGGATGATAAGCCGTACTCAAGCTCAAAGTAGTACCAAGGGCTCGCTGGAAACTACCCCAAAATCTCGAGGTGAATCTCGGATCTCTATCGATGACAATGCTCAACGGAATCCCATGCAATCGAACAATCTCCTGCACATACAATTGCGCCATCCTATCAAAGGTGTAATCGCGGTTATAGGGAAGAAAATGCGCTGACTTCGACAACCGATCCACAACAACCCAAATAGCGTCACAATTCCTGGAAGACATAGGCAAGTGGGTGACAAATTTCATCGTCACATGCTCCCACTTTCATTCAGGAATCTCTAAGCTGTGAAGTAACCCTCCGGGTCGTCTAAACTCTGCCTTGACCTGCTAACACACAAGGCATCGGGATACGAACTGATAAACGCTGCGCTTCATCCCTTTCCACCAAAATCGAGTGCGAATATCCTTGTACATCTTCATGTTGCCTGGATGTACAGAGAATCGACTACGATGAACTTGCGATAAGATCTCATCCCTCAAAGTAGAATCCTCGGGTACCACAACTCGACCAGAAATACACAACAGACCATCCCCTTGCAGATGGAAATAAGAAGTGTTATCACCTTCAGCCAGCCGGGCCAACATCTGAGTCTTCAGATCAGAATTCTGAGCTTCCCGGATTCATCTATATAGCGCTGGCTCTGCAAGCACAGAAGAGACACGAATCCCTTGTTGTTCTTTCTTATGACGGAACGTGAATCCCAAAGAACAACACTCCTCCACTGTCTTCGAAACCGAACTGGTACGAAGGGAACTCACATAAACTCTGCGACTAAGCGCATCAGCAACAGGATTTGAAGAACCTGGATGGTACTTGATCTCACAATCGTAATCCTTCAACAGATCCATCCAACGACGCTGACGCATGTTCAACTCAGCCTGAGTGAAAAGATACTTCAAACTCTTATGATCGGTGAAGATCTTGAATCTTTCTCCGTACAAATAGTGACGCCATATCATAAGAGCAAAGACAATGGCTGCAAGCTCTAAATCATGTACGGGATAGTTCTCCTCGTGAGTCTTTAGCTGTCTGGAGGCATAAGAAATCACTTGGCCATTCTGAGTCAACACACACCCCAAACCCCGGAGAGAAGCATCAGTGAAGACTACAAAACCACCTGATCCAGATGGTAAAGCAAGAACTAGATCTGTCGTCAGACGACATCTCATCTCACAAAAACTGTCTTCACAAGCATCAGACCAAATGAAAGAAACGTCTTTCTTTTTCAACTGAGTCAAAGGCTTAGCTATCTGAGAGAAATTCTCCACAAAACGACGATAGTATCCTGCTAAACCAAGGAAACTACGAATCTCAGAAGCAGTAGTCGGACGTGACCAATTCAAAATAGCCTCTGTCTTGCTAGGATCAACGGATACGCCATCCTGAGAAATGACATGACCAAGGAACACCACTCGGTCAATCCAGAAGTCACACTTACTCAGCTTCGCATACAACTGTCTCTCCCTCAAGACCTGCAGTATAGTGTAGAGATGATATGCATGCTCATCCATGCTGCGAGAATACACCAAAATGTCATCGATGAACACCCCCACGAACTTACTTGAGAATGTCTTTCACAGCTTTCCAGTGTGGAAGACCAGGGTTCGATTGATATCTACTTGTAACAGTAAGTGCAAAGGCCACGTCAGGACGTGTAGATATCATCGCATACATGATACTACCAATTGCAGATGCATATGGAATGCGTGTCATCGTCTCTATTTCTGCATCATTCTTGGGAGACATGGATTTGGATAGAGACACACCATGACACATTGGTAGATGTCCTCTCTTAGACTCATCCATCGAGAACCTCTTCACGATGGTATCAATGTATGTGGACTGGGTGAGACCAAGCAATCTTTTCGATCTATCCCGATATATTTGTATTCCCAATACAAAAGATGCTTCACCCAAGTCCTTCATCGAGAACTTACTCGATAACCATACTTTAGTTGATTGCAACATTCCTACATCATTCCCAATGAGTAGAATGTCATCAACATAAAATACCAGGAATGTCACAGCACTCCCACTGAACTTCTTATACACACATGGTTCCTTAGGATTCTTAGTAAACCCAAACTCTTTGATTGTACCATCAAATCTGAGGTTCCAGCTCCTAGATGCCTGTTTGAGACCATAGATAGATCTCTGAAGTTTGCATACTTTATGCTCACTTCCAATAGATGTGAACCCTTCAGGTTGAGACATGTAAATTTCTTCCATAATATCCCCATTAAGAAAAGCTGTCTTCACATCCATCTGCCATATTTCATAGTCATACCATGCGGAAATGGCAAGCAATATCCTTATGGACTTGAACATTGCGACTGGAGAAAAAGTTTCTTCAAAGTCAACTCCTTGCCTTTGAGTATAACCTTTTGCCACCAATCGAGCCTTGAAGGTCAGAACCTTCCCATCCGTCCCAAGCATCCTCTTGTAAATCCATTTACACCCTATAGGAACAATTCCTTCAGGGGGATCCACAATATTCCACACTTGGTTCGAATACATGGAATTCATCTCAGATTCCATAGCTTCAAGCCACTTGGATGAATCGGCATCAGACAATGCTTCCTTGAAGGTCCTTGGATCACATCCATGGTCAGGCTCATCTTGGCCCTCTTCAAGAAGCAGACCATACCTCATAGGTGGTCTTGAGATCCTCTCGGATCTTCTAGGAGCTTGTATCTCCTCTCTTGGCTGTTTGGGTGTGTGTTCCACAATCGTGGGTGTTTCTCGAACTTCTTCGAGTTCTATCATCTCCCATTTTCTATCCAATAGAAATTCCTTCTCCAAGAAGGTTGCATTCCTAGAAACAAGCACCTTTGTTTCTTTGGGATGATAGAAATAATATCCAACCGAATTTCTTGGATATCCCACGAAGTAGCATAAAATGGATCGAGCATCCAATTTATCTCCCACTATCTGCTTCACATAAGCAGGGCATCCCCATATTCTTAGATAAGAATACTTTGGAGATTTTCCCATCCATATCTCATATGGTGTCTTATCAACTGCCTTTGAATGGACATTGTTCAACAACAGTGCCGCTGTCTCAAGTGCATATCCCCAAAAGGATGGCGGCAACTCCGTGAACCCCATCATAGACCGAACCATGTCTATCAAAGTTCGATTACGACGTTCTGAAACACCATTCAACTGAGGTGTACCAGGAGGAGTCCACTGTGAGAGAATCCCATTCTCCCTAAGATACTCTTGGAATTCATTACTCAAGTACTCACCACCTCGATCCGATCGAAGTGCCTTGATGCTTCGTCCCAATTGTTTTTCTACTTCATTTCTGAATTCTTTGAACTTTTCAAAAGCTTCAGATTTGTATTTCATCAAATACACATACCCATACCTAGAGAAGTCATCGGTAAAGGTAATGAAGTAAGAATGTCTGTGCTTAGTGGTGATGCTAAGTGGACCACACACATCTGTATGGATAAAATCCAACAGTCCCTTGGCTCGCTCCACATGGCCCTTAAAGGGAATTTTGGTCATCTTTCCTTTTAGACAGGGTTCACAAGTAGTAAGAGAATTAATATCAGACATATCAAACATGTCTTCTCCCACTAGCTTCTTCATCCTTTTAAAAGATATATGACCTAATCGAGCATGCCATAAGTGTGCTGGATTTAGAGTATATTGTTTTCTTTTGGATGTTGTTGATATCTCTTGGACATTATACATAGGAATATCTTTTAATTTTAAATTATAGAGATCATTTTCCAATTGTCCTGTACCAATTAAACATTCATTCTTGTAAATATTGCAAACACCTTTGCCAAATAAACAAGAATATCCATCTTTATCAAGCATAGAAATGGAAACAATGTTTTTCACCAAATCTGGTACAAACAAAACATCTCTCAAACATAATTTAAAATCATTGTCCAACAATAAGTAAACATCTCCAATAGCTTTGGCTGCAACTCTTGCCCCATTGCCCATCCTCAAGAAGGTCTCACCATCTCTGAGTCTCATACTTCTTGCCATCACCTACAAATCATTACAGAGATGTGAGCCACAACCGGTATCCAATACCCAAGAAGAAGAGTTAAGTGAAATGTTTACTTCAATGTAGAACATACCTTTTCCAGAACCATTCTGGTCAAGATATTCCTTGCAATTACATTTCCAATGTCCAGGTTTCTTACAGTGATGACAGACGTCATTAGTCTTGTTAGCCTTAACTGGTGTGGCTACCACAACGGGACTCGGAGCTTGCCTCTTCAAAGGCACGTTCTTTTTGGGAGAATTTAAGGAACGCTTCTTTCCCTTCCCATGTGGTCTATTATTTGAACCAGATGAAGATCCCACATAAAGAACCGGCTTCTCTTTCTTGATTGTGGATTCAAACGTAACAAGCATGTTAACCAACTCCTCAAGGGTTGGATCTAACCTGTTCATGTTTAAATTTACCACAAAAGGATCAAATGAGCTAGGCAGTGACAAGAGAAACACGTCTGTGGTCAACTCAGTTGGTAGCACAAGATCCATGCTAACGAGTTTCTCCACGAGCCCAATCAACTTCAGACCATGCTCATGGACCGAAGCCCCATCTCACATGCGCAAAGTGATTAGCTCCTTGACAATCGCATGTCAAAGTGGGCGTGTTTGTTCACCAAATAGTTCTTTGAGATGCAAATGAATGTCAGCAGCATGCTTTGCACTCTCAAAACGTAGCTGAAGCTCATCATTCATAGAAGCCTGCATATAACACTTGGCTTTCAAGTCGTGGTCACACCAATCCTTGTAAGTCTGTAGCTCCTCAGGGCTACAATCAGTCGGAGCCGTATCAGGGGGCGACTCATCAAATGTGTATGCAATCCTCTCCGAGTTCAAGACGATTTTCAAATTTCTTAGCCAATCGAGGTAATTTGGACCGGTCAGTAAATGTTTGTCGAGTATAGTAGATAGCGGATTGCGAATTGATGACATTGTCAAAACTTGTACTGAAAAATAATAACAGATAAATGTCAATGACTATTTTAAAATATTCAATAAGATATAAAGTGTGGACTTTAACTTTATAAATATTTACTCCCACTATTTTTGACATTTTTACTACCCTCTAGTAAAAAAATGGGAAACTCCTTTCCTCAGTAGGTACATAATTTCCAATTAGCCAATTATGATCCCGAATAATATCAGCCAATCATAATTTCTAAAAGGTAGTTTCTAATTTCATCTCCATGCAACCCTTACGTAAACTTTTGTCTCACGCTTGATTAGGACCCAATAAAATGACGTCGTTCATCTTTACGTGTCAAGCCTTACCCATCGATATCGAACCTTAATGGACGGTCGCCATGAGTTCCCCCAATAATATGAGCCGAAGTCATGGGAGTTCCACGTAGTTCACATCACCATGTCAATGGATGTCACAGCTTTCCGGCATCCAAAACCCCCAATAATATGAGCCGAGTATTGAATATGGGTAGCGTTCGTCATGCATCCATTGTCGATGGAAGACATGGAAATTATAAACACATTTATAATTCCCCTTTTCGGGCTTGATATAAATTTTGAATCTAATTCAAAATGAGGGTTTTTAATTTTGAAAAAGTCTCATCATTAATTTTAAAGATCGCCATGTTTGATCGTATGTTTGCCGGATTCATGAAACTTTGTTATTATAAAATAATAACGCACATACTAATTAATAAGGATGATCAATCGCCCCAAAAACTATTTGGCCCGTGTGAGCCAAACACGAGCCTAGGTCCAATTCCTAGGGAATGCATGGGATGCAAATGCAACAATTACATAAGCTTCCAATATTTACATGTCTTGGATCTTCATAATTCATCATGGCCCACCATCTTCCAATCTTGAACATCCGCTATCAAATATTTTACATGAAAATATCCATGGCAAATAGGGATACATCTCATGGGGTGGGAACGGGCCATAAAACAAGCCCACTTTGTAATTTGATAATTATTACAACCATTCAACACAAAATATCCTAGCATACACCTAGCAAATTGGTCTCGGGCTTTTAATCATCCTTCATGCACAATATCACATATCATACACCATCAATTAATTATCTCAATAATCAATTGAACAAATATTATATATCTTGGTCCAATCACTAACCACCACAATTATAAAATAAATAAACAAAATAAACAAACACCTTTGTTTACTTTCAAATTAATTT